>NW_027139136.1:5000-62500 GCF_035084215.1 Heptranchias perlo | reverse complement strand
GTGTGTGTGTGTGTGTGTCTGTCTAGGTGTGTGTCTGTGTGTGTCTGTGTGTGTGCCTGTCTAGGTGTGTGTCTGTGTGTGTGTGTGTGTGTGTGCCTGTCTAGGTGTGTGTCTGTGTGTGTGCCTGTCTAGGTGTGTCTGTGTGCGTGCCTGTGCTCAGTGCTGTATTTTTCCCTTTACTGGAGAATTCGGCTGAGAAATCTCCTTACTTGTGTGTCAGTGTGTTTGTGTGTGTGTGTTTGTGGTTGTATGTGTGTCTTGTGTGTGTTTGTTGCGTGTCCGTGTGTGCGTCTGTGTGTCTGTGTGTGTGTCTGTATGTGGGTGTGTATCTGTGTGTGTGTCTGCGTGTGTGTCTGAGTGTCTGTATGTGGATGTGTATCTGTCTGTGTGTGTCTATGCAGGTCTGTGTGTCTCTCTGTGTGGGTGTGTGTCTGCGTGTCTCTCTGTGTGGGTGTGTCTCTCTGTGTGGGTGTGTGTGTCTGAGTGTGTCTCTCTGTGTGGGTGTGTGTGTCTGAGTGTGTCTCTCTGTGTGGGTGTGTGTGTCTGAGTGTGTCTCTCTGTGTGGGTGTGTGTCTGAGTGTGTCTCTTTGTGTGGGTGCGTGTGTGGGTGGGTGTCTCTCTGTGTGGGTGGGTGTCTCTCTGTGTGGGGTGTGTGTCTGAGTGTGTCTCTGTGTGTGTGTCTGTCTGTGTGGGGTGTGTGTCTGAGTGTGTCTCTCTGTGTGGGTGTGTGGGGTGTGTGTCTGAGTGTGTCTCTCTGTGTGAGTATGTGTGTGGGTGGGTGTCTCTCTGTGTGGGTGTGTGGGGTGTGTGTCTGAGTGTGTCTGTGTGTGTGTGTCTGTCTGTGTGGGATGTGTGTCTGAGTGTGTCACTCTGTGTGGGTGTGTGTGGGGTGTGTGTCTGAGTGTGTCTCTCTGTGTGGGTATGTGTCTGAGTGTGTCTCTCTGTGTGGGTGTGTGTCTGAGTGTGTCTCTCTGTGTGGGTATGTGTCTGAGTGTGTCTCTCTGTGTGGGTGTGTGTGTGGAGTGTGTGTCTCTCTGTGTGGGTATGTGTCTGAGTGTGTCTCTCTGTGTGGGGTGTGTGTGGGATGTGTGTCTGTGTGTCTCTCTCTGTGTGGGGTGTGTGTGTCTGTGTGTGTCTCTCTGTGTGGGATGTGTGTCTGTGTGTCTCTCTCTGTGTGGGTGTGTGGGGTGTGTGTGTCTGTGTGTGTCTCTCTGTGTGGGTCTGTGTCTGAGTGTGTCTCTCTGTGTGGGTGGGTGTGTGGAGTGTGTGTCTCTCTGTGTGGGTATGTGTCTGAGTGTGTCTCTCTGTGTGGGGTGTGTGTGGGATGTGTGTCTGTGTGTCTCTCTCTGTGTGGGTGTGTGGGGTGTGTGTGTCTGAGTGTGTCTCTCTGTGTGGGGTGTGTGTGTGGAGTGTGTGTCTGAGTGTGTCTCTCTGTGTATCTGTGTGTGTGGGGTGTGTCTGTGTGTGTCTCTCTGTGTATCTGTGTGTGTGGGGTGTGTCTGTGTGTGTCTCTCTGTGTATCTGTGTGTGTGGGGTGTGTCTGTGTTTGTCTCTCTGTGAGGGTGTGTGTAGGTCTGTGTCTGTGTGTGTCTCTCTGTGTGGGTCTGTGTCTGAGTGTGTCTCTCTGTGTGGGTGTGTGTGTGTGTGTCTGTGTGTGTCTCTCTGTGTGGGGTGTGTGTGTGGGTGTGTGTGTCTGTGTGTGTCTCTCTGTGTGGGTCTGTGTCTGAGTGTGTCTCTCTGTGTGGGTGTGTGTGTGGGTGTGTATCTGTGTGTGTGTGGGGTGTGTCTGTGTTTGTCTCTCTGTGAGGGTGTGTGTAGGTCTGTGTCTGTGTGTGTCTCTCTGTGTGGGTCTGTGTCTGAGTGTGTCTCTCTGTGTGGGTGTGTGTGGGTGTGGGTGTCTGTGTGTGTCTCTCTGTGTGAGTGTGTGTCTGAGTGTGTCTCTCTGTGTGGGTGTGTGTGTCTGTGTGTGTCTCTATGTGTGGGTGTGTGTGTCTGTGTGTGTCTCTATGTGTGGGTGTGTGTCTGAGTGTGTCTCTCTGTGTGGGTGTGTGTGGGTGTGTGTGTCTCTCTGTGTGGGTGTGTGGGGTGTGTGTGTCTGAGTGTGTCTCTCTGTGTGGGTGTGTATCTGTGTGTGTGTGTGGGGTGTGTCTGTGTGTGTCTCTCTGTGTGGGTGTGTGTCTCTCTGTGTGGGTGTGTGTGGGTGTGTGTCTCTCTGTGTGGGTGTGTGTGGGTGTGTGTGTCTCTCTGTGTGGGTGTGTGTCTGAGTGTGTCTCTCTGTGTGGGTGTGTGTGTCTCTCTGTGTGGGTGTGTGTCTGAGTGTGTCTCTCTGTGTGGGTGTGTGTGTCTTTGTGTCTCTCTGTGTGGGTGTGTGTCTGAGTGTGTCTCTCTGTGTGGGTGTGTGTATCTGTGTGTGTCTCTCTGTGTGGGTGTGTGTCTGAGTGTGTCTCTCTGTGTGGGTGTGTGTGTGGGTGTGTGTCTGTGTCTGTGGTTTGTTATCGCAGTCTCTCCACTTTATTAGAATCTGCTCCGTCCTGACCTTGCCAGCGAGGTCTGAATCACAAACTCGGATAAGCTGCTTATTGATCAGGATGTGATTCCAATAATTTTTGTAATGTTCACGGGAGAAAACCGTCCGTGTTTTGCAACATTTATTTGCGAGTACGGAATTATCACAAGATATTTGTGTTTTAGTAAAACCAGAATAGGTCTCATCGAATGTCATCAGAACTATAGGATTCAAAGTGTTGAAATATAATCGGTGCAATGTGACAGGACATTTAAACAAAGCTGGAGGTTGTTGGGGTGGATTTTGTATAAAACCGCCCAGCGACTCCGAATGGATTGGGGTCAACATCCTGTTGAAGGTGATTTGTCATCTTTTATTTCAATCTCACAAATCCAAATGTTTTCATCCAAGAACTCGTGTCAAAAATGAGAAATGTTCTTTGAAAAAGTTCCTCGGTCGTTCGTGCCCCAGTTATTGGGAATGGAATCGGAAGAAGCTCCTCAGAGATAAGATGTTTGGAGCAGCGACCCCCCGAAACACACTGAACAATTTCTCACTGAACGACATGTTGCGAACAGAGCGGACTGGAGTCTGATTTCTGTGAGCCGGGCTCTTGATCTCATCAACGACCGGTCGAGCTGCTCAATAAGGATCGCGCCTTGAGCACAGGAAAAGGTCCCAAGGGCGCTTCAGAGTTCAGACAAAAATTGACACCCAGCCATACAAGGAGATGTGAGGACACGTCAGCAAAAGCTGGGTCAAAAAGCGAGGTTTCAAGCAGCATCTGAGAGGGGGAGAGGTTCAGGGAGGGAATTCCAGAGCTCAGGGCCCAGGGAGATGAAGGGACCGCCGCCAATGGTGGAGCGATTAAAATCAGGGATGGACAAGAGGCCGGAATTGGAGGAGGGCAGAGATCTCGGAGGGGTGTAGGGCTGGAGGGGGTTACAGAGATAGGGAGGGGTGTGGGGCTGGAGGAGGTTACAGAGATAGGGAGGGGTGTGGGGCTGGAGGGGGTTACAGAGATAGGGAGGGGTGTGGGGCTGGAGGGGGTTACAGAGATAGGGAGGGGTGTGGGGCTGGAGGAGGTTACAGAGATAGGGAGGGGTGTAGGGCTGGAGGGGGTTACAGAGATAGGGAGGGGTGTGGGGCTGGAGGGGGTTACAGAGATAGGGAGGGGTGTGGGGCTGGAGGGGGTTACAGAGATAGGGAGGGGTGTGGGGCTGGAGGGGGTTACAGAGATAGGGAGGGGTGTGGGGCTGGAGGAGGTTACAGAGATAGGGAGGGGTGTGGGGCTGGAGGGGGTTACAGAGATAGGGAGGGGTGTGGGGCTGGAGGAGGTTACAGAGATAGGGAGGGGTGTGGGGCTGGAGGGGGTTACAGAGATAGGGAGGGGTGTGGGGCTGGAGGAGGTTACAGAGATAGGGAGGGGTGTGGGGCTGGAGGAGGTTACAGAGATAGGGAGGGGTGTGGGGCTGGAGGGGGTTACAGAGATAGGGAGGGGTGTGGGGCTGGAGGGGGTTACAGAGATAGGGAGGGGTGTGGGGCTGGAGGGGGTTACAGAGATAGGGAGGGGTGTGGGGCTGGAGGAGGTTACAGAGATAGGGAGGGGTGTGGGGCTGGAGGGGGTTACAGAGATAGGGAGGGGTGTGGGGCTGGAGGAGGTTACAGAGATAGGGAGGGGTGTGGGGCTGGAGGGGGTTACAGTGATAGGGAGGGGTGTGGGGCTGGAGGAGGTTACAGAGATAGGGAGGGGTGTGGGGCTGGAGGAGGTTACAGAGATAGGGAGGGGTGAGGGGCTGGAGGAGGTTACAGAGATAGGGAGGGGTGAGGGGCTGGAGGGGGTTACAGAGATAGGGAGGGGTGTGGGGCTGGAGGAGGTTACAGAGATAGGGAGGGGTGTGGGGCTGGAGGAGGTTACAGAGATAGGGAGGGGTGAGGGGCTGGAGGAGGTTACAGAGATAGGGAGGGGTGTGGGGCTGGAGGGGGTTACAGAGATAGGGAGGGGTGTAGGGCTGGAGGAGGTTACAGAGATAGGGAGGGGTGTGGGGCTGGAGGGGGTTACAGAGATAGGGAGGGGTGTGGGGCTGGAGGGGGTTACAGAGATAGGGAGGGGTGTGGGGCTGGAGGGGGTTACAGAGATAGGGAGGAGTGTGGGGCTGGAGGGGGTTGCAGAGATAGGGAGGGGTGTGGGGCTGGAGGGGGTTACAGAGATAGGGAGGGGTGTGGGGCTGGAGGGGGTTACAGTGATAGGGAGGGGTGTGGGGCTGGAGGGGGTTACAGTGATAGGGAGGGGTGTGGGGCTGGAGGGGGTTACAGTGATAGGGAGGGGTGTGGGGCTGGAGGGGGTTACAGTGAACGGGGGGTTGTCGGGCTAGAGGAGGTTACATATAGGGAGGAGCAAGACCATGTCGTGATTTAAAACAAGGATGAGAATTTTAAAATCGAGATGCCAGGGATATCATTTCTGATGAAAGCTTTTACCTCGTCCTCTGATCCAAACTTTCCCTTTCTCAAAACCACGGCTGAAAACTGTTACATTTTCACCAGGAGATAAGTCCAACATTGACTTTTTTACACAGCGAGTTGTTCTGATCTGGAATGCGCTGCCTGAACGGGCGGTGGAAGCAGATTCAATAATAACTTTCAAAAGGGAATTAGATAAATACTTGAAGGGAAAAATTCACAGGGCTTTGAAAAAAGAGCAGGTGAGTGGGACTAATGGGTAACTCTTGTAAAGAGCCGGCATGGACATGATGGGCCAAATGGCCTGTACACTAGCTCAATGAGCAATAAACCCCAAAGCACCAACTCAATATTTGACAAGGTACCGCATGGTAGGTTGTTACATAAGGTTAAATCTCATGGGATCCAAGGTGAGGTAGCCAATTGGATACAAAATTGGCTTGACGACAGAAGACAGAGGGTGGTTGTCGAGGGTTGTTTTTCAAACTGGATGCCTGTGTCCAGCGGTGTGCCTCAGGGATCGGTGCTGGGTCCGCTGTTATTTGTTATTTATATTAATGATTTGGATGAGAATTTAGGAGGCATGGTTAGTAAGTTTGCAGATGACACCAAGATTGGTGGCATTGTGGACAGTGAAGAAGGTTATCTAGGATTGCAACGGGATCTTGATCAATTGGGCCAGTGGGCCGATGAATGGCAGATGGAGTTTAATTTAGATAAATGTGAGGTGATGCATTTTGGTAGATCGAATCGGGCCAGGACCTACTCCGTTAATGGTAGGGCGTTGGGGAGAGTTATAGAACAAAGAGATCTAGGAGTACAGATTCATAGCTCCTTGAAAGTGGAGTCACAGGTGGATAGGGTGGTGAAGAAGGCATTCAGCATGCTTGGTTTCATTGGTCAGAACATTGAATGCAGGAGTTGGGATGTCTTGTTGAAGTTGTACAGGGCATTGGTGAGGCCACACTTGGAGTACTGTGTACAGTTCTGGTCACCCTATTATAGAAAGGATATTATTAAACTAGAAAGAGTGCAGAAAAGATTTACTAGGATGCTACCGGGACTTGATGGTTTGACTTACAGGGAGAGGTTGGACAGACTGGGACTTTATTCCCTGGAGAGTAGGAGGTTAAGGGGTGATCTTATAGAAGTCTATAAAATAATGAGGGGCATAGATAAGGTCGATAGTCAAAATCTTTTCCCAAAGGTGGGGGAGTCTATAACGAGGGGACATAGATTTAAGGTGAGAGGGGAGAGATACAAAAGGATCCAGAGGGGCAATTTTTTCACTCAAAGGGTGGTGAGTGTCTGGAACGAGCTGCCAGAGGCAGTAGTAGAGGCGGGTACAATTTTGTCTTTTAAAAAGCATTTGGACAGTTACATGGGGAAGATGGGTATCGAGGGATATGGGCCAAGTGCAGGCAATTGGGACTAGCTTAGTGGTATAAACTGGGCGACATGGACATGTTGGGCCGAAGGGCCTGTTTCCATGTTGTAACTTCTATGATTCTATGATTCTATTATTATCAAGATTTTAAGTAATTGGTTCAAAGTGTGACCAAACACAAGGCAGTGAACATAACCCGAGAACAACAGACCAGAGCAACTTTCAGCACCTCAGGACGTTCCAAGGTGCTTTACCTTTTGAAGTGCAGTCACTGATGTAATGTCGGAAAGGCAGCAGTCAATGTGTGCACAGCAAGATCCCACAAACAGCAATGAGGTAATAACCAGATGATCTGTCTTTTTTACTGAAGTTGGTTGAGGGATAACGATTGGACCAGGACACCGGGGAGAACTCTCCTGCTCTTCTTCGAAATAGTGGCCGCGGTATCTTTTACATCCACTTGTGAGGGCAGATGTGGCCTCAGTTCAATATCTTATTCAAAAGACAGCATCTCCGAGAGTGCAGCACTCCCTCAGTACTGACCCTCCGACAGTGCAGCACTCCCTCAGTACTGACCCTCCGACAGTGCAGCACTCCCTCAGTACTGACCCTCCGACAGTGCAGCACTCCCTCAGTACTGACCCTCCGACAGTGCGGCGCTCCCTCAGTACTGACCCTCCGACAGTGCAGCACTCCCTCAGTACTGACCCTCCGACAGTGCAGCACTCCCTCAGTACTGACCCTCCGACAGTGCAGCACTCCCTCAGTACTGACCCTCCGACAGTGCAGCACTCCCTCAGTACTGACCCTCCGACAGTGCAGCACTCCCTCAGTACTGACCCTCCGACAGTGCGGCGCTCCCTCAGTACTGACCCTCCGACAGTGCGGCGCTCCCTCAGTACTGACCCTCCAACAGTGCGGCGCTCCCTCAGTACTGACCCTCCGACAGTGCGGCGCTCCCTCAGCACTGTACTGAAGTATCTCATTGCTCGTTGTGAGACACTCCAGTGCACAAATTAACAGAGCTGGCATTGGCACGATGGGCTGAATGGGCTCCACATATGGCAGTGGATGTCAGGATGGTTTCAAGATGTTGCTGTACTCTGCGGTGATATTTTTATGTTTTCAAATTAAACTAAAGTTCTGAAGTGGTGCCATGCTGTGATACTGCCCCCTGTGGGGAGACACAGGGCACAGTCTCAGTACCAGGATCAGTCTGTGCTATGCTGTGATACTGCCCCCTGTGGGGAGACACAGGGCACAGTCTCAGTACCAGGATCAGTCTGTGCCATGCTGTGATACTGCCCCCTGTGGGGAGACACAGGGCACAGTCTCAGTACCAGGATCAGTCTGTGCCATGCTGTGATACTGCCCCCTGTGGGGAGACACAGGGCACAGTCTCAGTACCAGGATCAGTCTGTGCCATGCTGTGATACTGCCCCCTGTGGGGAGACACAGGGCACAGTCTCAGTACCAGGATCAGTCTGTGCCATGCTGTGATACTGCCCCCTGTGGGGAGACACAGGGCACAGTCTCAGTACCAGGATCAGTCTGTGCCATGCTGTGATACTGCCCCCTGTGGGGAGACACAGGGCACAGTCTCAGTACCAGGATCAGTCTGTGCCATGCTGTGATACTGCCCCCTGTGGGGAGACACAGGGCACAGTCTCAGTACCAGGATCAGTCTGTGCCATGCTGTGATACTGCCCCCTGTGGGGAGACACAGGACACAGTCTCAGTACCAGGATCAGTCTGTGCCATGCTGTGATACTGCCCCCTGTGGGGAGACACAGGGCACAGTCTCAGTTCCAGGATCAGTCTGTGCCATGCTGTGATACTGCCCCCTGTGGGGAGACACAGGGCACAGTCTCAGTACCAGGATCAGTCTGTGCCATGATGTGATCCTGCCCCCTGTGGGGAGACACAGGACACAGTCTCAGTACCAGGATCAGTCTGTGCCATGCTGTGATACTGCCCCCTGTGGGGAGACACAGGGCACAGTCTCAGTACCAGGATCAGTCTGTGCCACGCTGTGATACTGCCCCCTGTGGGGAGACACAGGGCACAGTCTCAGTACCAGGATCAGTCTGTGCCATGCTGTGATACTGCCCCCTGTGGGGAGACACAGGGCACAGTCTCAGTACCAGGATCAGTCTGTGCCATGCTGTGATACTGCCCCCTGTGGGGAGACACAGGGCACAGTCTCAGTACCAGGATCAGTCTGTGCCATGCTGTGATACTGCCCCCTGTGGGGAGACACAGGGCACAGTCTCAGTACCAGGATCAGTCTGTGCCATGCTGTGATACTGCCCCCTGTGGGGAGACACAGGGCACAGTCTCAGTACCAGGATCAGTCTGTGCCACGCTGTGATACTGCCCCCTGTGGGGAGACACAGGGCACAGTCTCAGTACCAGGATCAGTCTGTGCCACGCTGTGATACTGCCCCCTGTGGGGAGACACAGGGCACAGTCTCAGTACCAGGATCAGTCTGTGCCATGCTGTGATACTGCCCCCTGTGGGGAGACACAGGGCACAGTCTCAGTACCAGGATCAGTCTGTGCCACGCTGTGATACTGCCCCCTGTGGGGAGACACAGGGCACAGTCTCAGTACCAGGATCAGTCTGTGCCATGCTGTGATCCTGCCCCCTGTGGGGAGACACAGGGCACAGTCTCAGTACCAGGATCAGTCTGTGCCATGCTGTGATCCTGCCCCCTGTGGGGAGACACAGGGCACAGTCTCAGTACCAGGATCAGTCTGTGCCATGCTGTGATACTGCCCCCTGTGGGGAGACACAGGGCACAGTCTCAGTACCAGGATCAGTCTGTGCCACGCTGTGATACTGCCCCCTGTGGGGAGACACAGGGCACAGTCTCAGTACCAGGATCAGTCTGTGCCATGCTGTGATACTGCCCCCTGTGGGGAGACACAGGGCACAGTCTCAGTACCAGGATCAGTCTGTGCAACGCTGTGATACTGCCCCCTGTGGGGAGACACAGG
The DNA here is from genome assembly GCF_035084215.1 of Heptranchias perlo. Lineage (NCBI taxonomy): Eukaryota > Metazoa > Chordata > Chondrichthyes > Hexanchiformes > Hexanchidae > Heptranchias > Heptranchias perlo. Next base: position 53,144 of record NW_027139136.1, on the reverse strand, counting down.
GCACAGTCTCAGTACCAGGATCAGTCTGTGCCACGCTGTGATACTGCCCCCTGTGGGGAGACACAGGGCACAGTCTCAGTACTTTCAGAAGGGAGATTGAGACCATACAATGGCAACATGTTCCCGTAAAGGTCAAGGGTGTTTCCAAGAACTCCAGGGAACCTTGGATGTCAGGGGATATACGAGAATGGATTAGGAAAAAAAGGAGGGCTTTTGGCAGATACAAAAGGCTAAAGACGGAGGAAGCCCTAGAGGAGTACAAAAAGTGCAGGGGGATACTTAAAAAAGAAATTAGGAGATCAAGGAGGGGCCATGAAATAACACTGGCGAGCAAAATAAAGGAAAATCCTAAGATGTTTTATAAGTATATTAAGGGTAAGAGGATGACTAGGGAAAAAATAGGGCCCATTAGGGACAAAAATGGCAATCTGTGTGTGGAGCCGGAAGATGTGGGAGGGGTTCTAAATGAATTTTTTGCATCTGTTTTCACTATGGAGAAGGACGATGTAGACATAGAAATACGGCAGGGGGACTGTGATATACTCGAACATATTAACATCGAGCGGGAGGAGGTATTGGCGGTTTTAGCAGGCCTAAAAATGGATAAATCCCCAGGCCCGGACGAAATGTATCCCAGGCTACTGTGTGAGGCAAAGGAGGAGATTGCGGGGGCTCTGACACATATATTCAGAACCTCTCTGGCCACAGGGGATGTGCCAGAGGACTGGAGAACCGCTAACGTAGTACCATTATTCAAGAAGGGGAGGAGGGAAAAACCGGGGAACTACAGGCCAGTGAGCCGAACATCAGTGGTAGGAAAATTATTGGAAAAAATTCTGAAGGACAAAATTAGTCTCCACTTGGAGAAACAAGGATTAATCAGGGATAGTCAACATGGCTTTGTCAAGGGAAGATCATGTCTGACTAATTTGATTGAATTTTTTGAGGGGGTGACTAGGCGTGTGGATGAGGGTAACGCAGTGGATGTGGTATACATGGATTTCAGTAAGGCCTTCGATAAAGTCCCGCACAGGAGACTGGTCAAGAAGGTACGAGCCCATGGAATCCAGGGTGCCTTGGCACTTTGGATACAAAACTGGCTTAGTGGTAGAAGGCAGAGGGTGATGGTCGAAGGTTGTTTTTGTGACTGGAAGCCTGTGGCCAGTGGGGTACCACAGGGATCGGTGCTGTGTCCCTTGCTGTTTGTGGACACAGGGCACAGTCTCAGTACCAGGATCAGTCTGTGCCACGCTGTGATACTGCCCCCTGTGGGGAGACACAGGGCACAGTCTCAGTACCAGGATCAGCCTGTGCCATGCTGTGATCCTGCCCCCTGTGGGGAGACACAGGGCACAGTCTCAGTACCAGCATCAGTCTGTGCCAAGCTGTGATACTGCCCCCTGTGGGGAGACAACAGGCACAGTCTCAGTACCAGGATCAGTCTGTGCCATGCTGTGATACTGCCCCCTGTGGGGAGACACAGGGCACAGTCTCAGTACCAGGATCAGTCTGTGCCATGCTGTGATACTGCCCCCTGTGGGGAGACACAGGGCACAGTCTCAGTACCAGGATCAGTCTGTGCCATGCTGTGATACTGCCCCCTGTGGGGAGACACAGGGCACAGTCTCAGTACCAGGATCAGCCTGTGCCATGCTGTGATACTGCCCCCTGTGGAGAGACAACGGGCACAGTCTCAGTACCAGGATCAGTCTGTGCCATGCTGTGATCCTGCCCCCTATGAGGAGACAACGGGCACAGTCTCAGTACCAGGATCAGTCTGTGCCATGCTGTGATCCTGCCCCCTGTGGGGAGACACAGGGCACAGTCTCAGTACCAGGATCAGTCTGTGCCACGCTGTGATACTGCCCCCTTTGAGGAGACACAGGGCACAGTCTCAGTACCAGGATCAGTCTGTGCCATGCTGTGATACTGCCCCGTGTGGGGAGACACAGGGCACAGTCTCAGTACCAGGATCAGTCTGTGCCATGATGTGATCCTGCCCCCTGTGGGGAGACACAGTCTCAGTACCAGGATCAGTCTGTGCCATGCTGTGATACTGCCCCCTGTGGGGAAACACAGGGCACAGTCTCAGTACCAGGATCAGTCTGTGCCATGCTGTGATACTGCCCCCTGTGGGGAAACACAGGGCACAGTCTCAGTACCAGGATCAGTCTGTGCCATGCTGTGATACTGCCCCCTGTGGGGAAACACAGGGCACAGTCTCAGTACCAGGATCAGCCTGTGCCATGCTGTGATACTGCCCCCTGTGGGGAGACACAGGGCACAGTCTCAGTACCAGGATCAGTCTGTGCCATGCTGTGATCCTGCCCCCTATGGCGAGACAACAGGCACAGTCTCAGTACCAGGATCAGTCTGTGCCATGCTGTGATACTGCCCCCTGTGGGGAGACACAGGGCACAGTCTCAGTACCAGGATCAGTCTGTGCCATGCTGTGATACTGCCCCCTGTGATGAGACACAGGGCACAGTCTCAGTACCAGGATCAGTCTGTGCCATGCTGTGATACTGCCCCCTGTGGGGAGACACAGGACACAGTCTCAGTACCAGGATCAGTCTGTGCCATGCTGTGATACTGCCCCCTGTGGGGAGACACAGGGCACAGTCTCAGTACCAGGATCAGTCTGTGCCATGCTGTGATACTGCCCCCTGTGGGGAGACACAGGGCACAGTCTCAGTACCAGGATCAGTCTGTGCCATGCTGTGATACTGCCCCCTGTGGGGAGACACAGGGCACAGTCTCAGTACCAGGATCAGTCTGTGCCATGCTGTGATACTGCCCCCTGTGGGGAGACACAGGGCACAGTCTCAGTACCAGGATCAGTCTGTGCCATGCTGTGATACTGCCCCCTGTGGGGAGACACAGGGCACAGTCTCAGTACCAGGATCAGTCTGTGCCACGCTGTGATACTGCCCCCTGTGGGGAGACACAGGGCACAGTCTCAGTACCAGGATCAGTCTGTGCCACGCTGTGATACTGCCCCCTGTGGGGAGACACAGGGCACAGTCTCAGTACCAGGATCAGTCTGTGCCATGCTGTGATACTGCCCCCTGTGGGGAGACACAGGGCACAGTCTCAGTACCAGGATCAGTCTGTGCCACGCTGTGATACTGCCCCCTGTGGGGAGACACAGGGCACAGTCTCAGTACCAGGATCAGTCTGTGCCATGCTGTGATACTGCCCCCTGTGGGGAGACAATGGGCACAGTCTCAGTACCAGGATCAGTCTGTGCCACGCTGTGATACTGCCCCCTGTGGGGAGACACAGGGCACAGTCTCAGTACCAGGATCAGTCTGTGCCATGCTGTGATACTGCCCCCTGTGGGGAGACACAGGGCACAGTCTCAGTACTTTCAGAAGGGAGATTGAGACCATACAATGGCAACATGTTCCCGTAAAGGTCAAGGGTGGTTCCAAGAACTCCAGGGAACCTTGGATGTCAGGGGATATACGAGAATGGATTAGGAAAAAAAGGAGGGCTTTTGGCAGATACAAAAGGCTAAAGACGGAGGAAGCCCTAGAGGAGTACAAAAAGTGCAGGGGGATACTTAAAAAAGAAATTAGGAGATCAAGGAGGGGCCATGAAATAACACTGGCGAGCAAAATAAAGGAAAATCCTAAGATGTTTTATAAGTATATTAAGGGTAAGAGGATGACTAGGGAAAAAATAGGGCCCATTAGGGACAAAAATGGCAATCTGTGTGTGGAGCCGGAAGATGTGGGAGGGGTTCTAAATGAATTTTTTGCATCTGTTTTCACTATGGAGAAGGACGATGTAGACATAGAAATACGGCAGGGGGACTGTGATATACTCGAACATATTAACATCGAGCGGGAGGAGGTATTGGCGGTTTTAGCAGGCCTAAAAATGGATAAATCCCCAGGCCCGGACGAAATGTATCCCAGGCTACTGTGTGAGGCAAAGGAGGAGATTGCGGGGGCTCTGACACATATATTCAGAACCTCTCTGGCCACAGGGGATGTGCCAGAGGACTGGAGAACCGCTAACGTAGTACCATTATTCAAGAAGGGGAGTAGGGAAAAACCGGGGAACTACAGGCCAGTGAGCCGAACATCAGTGGTAGGAAAATTATTGGAAAAAATTCTGAAGGACAAAATTAGTCTCCACTTGGAGAAGCAAGGATTAATCAGTGATAGTCAACATGGCTTTGTCAAGGGAAGATCATGTCTGACTAATTTGATTGAATTTTTTGAGGGGGTGACTAGGCGTGTGGATGAGGGTAACGCAGTGGATGTGGTATACATGGATTTCAGTAAGGCCTTCGATAAAGTCCCGCACAGGAGACTGGTCAAGAAGGTACGAGCCTATGGAATCCAGGGTGCCTTGGCACTTTGGATACAAAACTGGCTTAGTGGTAGAAGGCAGAGGGTGATGGTCGAAGGTTGTTTTTGTGACTGGAAGCCTGTGGCCAGTGGGGTACCACAGGGATCGGTGCTGTGTCCCTTGCTGTTTGTGGACACAGGGCACAGTCTCAGTACCAGGATCAGTCTGTGCCATGCTGTGATACTGCCCCCTGTGGGGAGACACAGGGCACAGTCTCAGTACCAGGATCAGTCTGTGCCACGCTGTGATACTGCCCCCTGTGGGGAGACAATGGGCACAGTCTCAGTACCAGGATCAGTCTGTGCCATTCTGTGATACTGCCCACTGTGGGGAGACACAAGGCACAGTCTCAGTACCAGGATCAGTCTGTGCCATTCTGTGATACTGCCCCCTGTGGGGAGACACAGGGCACAGTCTCAGTACCAGGATCAGTCTGTGCCATTCTGTGATACTGCCCCCTGTGGGGAGACACAGGGCACAGTCTCAGTACCAGGATCAGTCTGTGCCATGCTGTGATACTGCCCCCTGTGGGGAGACACAGGGCACAGTCTCAGTACCAGGATCAGTCTGTGCCACGCTGTGATACTGCCCCCTGTGGGGAGACAATGGGCACAGTCTCAGTACCAGGATCAGTCTGTGCCACGCTGTGATACTGCCCCCTGTGGGGAGACAATGGGCACAGTCTCAGTACCAGGATCAGTCTGTGCTATGCTGTGATACTGCCCCCTGTGGGGAGACAATGGGCACAGTCTCAGTACCAGGATCAGTCTGTGCCACGCTGTGATACTGCCCCCTGTGGGGAGACACAGGGCACAGTCTCAGTACCAGGATCAGCCTGTGCCATGCTGTGATCCTGCCCCCTGTGGGGAGACACAGGGCACAGTCTCAGTACCAGCATCAGTCTGTGCCAAGCTGTGATACTGCCCCCTGTGGGGAGACAACAGGCACAGTCTCAGTACCAGGATCAGTCTGTGCCATGCTGTGATACTGCCCCCTGTGGGGAGACACAGGGCACAGTCTCAGTACCAGGATCAGTCTGTGCCATGCTGTGATACTGCCCCCTGTGGGGAGACACAGGGCACAGTCTCAGTACCAGGATCAGTCTGTGCCATGCTGTGATACTGCCCCCTGTGGGGAGACACAGGGCACAGTCTCAGTACCAGGATCAGCCTGTGCCATGCTGTGATACTGCCCCCTGTGGAGAGACAACGGGCACAGTCTCAGTACCAGGATCAGTCTGTGCCATGCTGTGATCCTGCCCCCTATGAGGAGACAATGGGCACAGTCTCAGTACCAGGATCAGTCTGTGCCATGCTGTGATCCTGCCCCCTGTGGGGAGACACAGGGCACAGTCTCAGTACCAGGATCAGTCTGTGCCACGCTGTGATACTGCCCCCTTTGAGGAGACACAGGGCACAGTCTCAGTACCAGGATCAGTCTGTGCCATGCTGTGATACTGCCCCGTGTGGGGAGACACAGGGCACAGTCTCAGTACCAGGATCAGTCTGTGCCATGATGTGATCCTGCCCCCTGTGGGGAGACACAGGGCACAGTCTCAGTCCCAGGATCAGTCTGTGCCATGCTGTGATACTGCCCCCTGTGGGGAGACACAGGGCACAGTCTCAGTACCAGGATCAGTCTGTGCCATGCTGTGATACTGCCCCCTGTGGGGAGACACAGGGCACAGTCTCAGTACCAGGATCAGTCTGTGCCATGCTGTGATACTGCCCCCTGTGGGGAGACACAGGGCACAGTCTCAGTACCAGGATCAGTCTGTGCCATGCTGTGATACTGCCCCCTGTGGGGAGACACAGTCTCAGTACCAGGATCAGTCTGTGCCATGCTGTGATACTGCCCCCTGTGGGGAAACACAGGGCACAGTCTCAGTACCAGGATCAGCCTGTGCCATGCTGTGATACTGCCCCCTGTGGAGAGACAACGGGCACAGTCTCAGTACCAGGATCAGTCTGTGCCATGCTGTGATCCTGCCCCCTATGGCGAGACAACAGGCACAGTCTCAGTACCAGGATCAGTCTGTGCCATGCTGTGATACTGCCCCCTGTGGGGAGACACAGGGCACAGTCTCAGTACCAGGATCAGTCTGTGCCATGCTGTGATACTGCCCCCTGTGATGAGACACAGGGCACAGTCTCAGTACCAGGATCAGTCTGTGCCATGCTGTGATACTGCCCCCTGTGGGGAGACACAGGGCACAGTCTCAGTCCCAGGATCAGTCTGTGCTATGCTGTGATACTGCCCCCTGTGGGGAGACACAGGGCACAGTCTCAGTACCAGGATCAGTCTGTGCCACGCTGTGATACTGCCCCCTGTGGGGAGACACAGGGCACAGTCTCAGTCCCAGGATCAGTCTGTGCCATGCTGTGATACTGCCCCCTGTGGGGAGACACAGGGCACAGTCTCAGTACCAGGATCAGTCTGTGCCTTGCTGTGATACTGCCCCCTGTGGGGAGACACAGGGCACAGTCTCAGTACCAGGATCAGCCTGTGCCATGCTGTGATCCTGCCCCCTGTGGGGAGACACAGGGCACAGTCTCAGTACCAGGATCAGTCTGTGCCACGCTGTGATACTGCCCCCTGTGGGGAGACACAGGGCACAGTCTCAGTACCAGGATCAGTCTGTGCCATGCTGTGATACTGCCCCCTGTGGGGAGACACAGGGCACAGTCTCAGTACCAGGATCAGTCTGTGCCATGCTGTGATACTGCCCCCTGTGTGGAGACAACGGGCACAGTCTCAGTACCAGGATCAGTCTGTGCCATGCTGTGATACTGCCCCCTGTGTGGAGACACAGTCTCAGTACCAGGATCAGTCTGTGCCATGCTGTGATACTGCCCCCTGTGGGGAGACACAGGGCACAGTCTCAGTACCAGGATCAGTCTGTGCCACGCTGTGATACTGCCCCCTGTGGGGAGACACAGGGCACAGTCTCAGTCCCAGGATCAGTCTGTGCCATGCTGTGATACTGCCCACTGTGGGGAGACACAGGGCACAGTCACAGTACCAGGATCAGTCTGTGCCATGCTGTGATACTGCCCCCTGTGGGGAGAGACAGGGCACAGTCTCAGTACCAGGATCAGTCTGTGCCATGCTGTGATACTGCTCCCTGTGGGGAGACAACGGGCACAGTCTCAGTACCAGGATCAGTTTTTGCCATGCTGTGATACTGCCCCCTGTGGGGAGACACAGTCTCAGTACCAGGATCAGTCTGTGCCATGCTGTGATACTGCCCCCTGTGGAGAGACAACGGGCACAGTCTCAGTACCAGGATCAGTCTGTGCCACTGCCCCCTGTGGGGAGACACAGGGCACAGTCTCAGTCCCAGGATCAGTCTGTGCCATGCTGTGATACTGCCCCCTGTGGGGAGACACAGGGCACAGTCTCAGTCCCAGGATCAGTCTGTGCCATGCTGTGATACTGCCCCCTGTGGGGAGACACAGGGCACAGTCTCAGTCCCAGGATCAGTCTGTGCCACGCTGTGATACTGCCCCCTGTGGGGAGACACAGGGCACAATCTCAGTACCAGGATCAGCCTGTGCCACGCTGTGATACTGCCCCCTGTGGGGAGACACGGGGCACAGTCTCAGTCCCAGGATCAGTCTGTGCCACGCTGTGATACTGCCCCCTGTGGGGAGACACAGGGCACAATCTCAGTACCAGGATCAGCCTGTGCCACGCTGTGATACTGCCCCCTGTGGGGAGACACGGGGCACAGTCTCAGTACCAGGATCAGTCTGTGCCATGCTGTGATACTGCCCCCTGTGGGGAGACACAGGGCACAGTCTCAGTACCAGGATCAGTCTGTGCCATGCTGTGATACTGCCCCCTGTGGGGAGACACAGGGCACAGTCTCAGTACCATTGTCAGTATCGGGGCAGATTTCTCTCCATGTAACCTATCAGTTCTCCCTCATATCTTGAAAACTTCGATCAAATCACCCCTTAATTTTCTAAATTCTCGGGAATACAATCCTAATTTGTGTAATCTCTCATCATAATTTAACCCTTGAAGTCCAGGTATCATTCTAGTAAATCTACACTGCACTCCCTCCAAGGCCAATATGTCCTTCCGAAGGTGCGGTGCCCAGAACTGCTCACAGTCCTCCAGTGCGGTCTAACCAGGGTTTTGTATAACTGTAGCTTAACTTCTACCCCCTTTTATTCTAATCCTCTAGATATAAAGGCCAGCATTCCATTGCCTTTTTGATTATTTTCTGTACCTGTCCATGATATTTTAATAATCTATGCACATGGACCCCCTAAGTCTCTTTGGACCTCCACTGTTTTGAGCTTTTCACAATTTAGAAAGTACTCTGATTTATCCTTTTTTAGGTCCAAAGTGGATGATCTCACACTCGCCTACACTGAAATCCATTTGCCACGGTCTTGCCCATTCAATTAATATCTCTCTATAATTTTATGCTTCCATCTATATTGTTACAATGCTGCCTATCTTTGTGGCATCGGCAAATTTGGATATGTGGCTCTCTATCACATCATCTAATCATTAATAAATACAATGAATAGTTTGGGCCCCAACACAGATCCCTGTGGCATCCTGCCAATGTGAGTACCTGCCCATTATCCCTACTCTCTGTCTCCTGCTGCTCAGCCAATTTCCGAACCAGGCCAATAATTTGCCCTCAATGCCATGAGCTTCAACTTTAGCCAACAGTCTCTTATGAAGGATTTTATCGAATGCCTTCTGGAAGTCCACATCAACAACATCCGTAGACATTTCCCTGTCCATTACTTTATTCACCTCTTCAAAAAATTCAATCAGGTTTGTCAAGCATGACCCACCCTTTACAAATCCATGCTCTCTCTGATCAGCTGAAAATTCTCGAGGTGTTCAGACATTCTGCCCTTAATTATAGACTCTAGTAATTTCCCAACAACAGATGTTAGGCTAACTGGTCTATAATTCCCTGGTTTCCCTCTCTCACCTTTCTTAAATAGCGGAGTGACATGTGAAATTTTCCAATCTAAAGGAACAGTCAGCTGAAACATCACCAAACCATCCTAACCTGGAGCCATCACATCACACACCAATTTCCAAACTGAGGGCGAAAGATTTTTGTTACACAAGAGTATCAATAGTTGGAACAAAGGCCTGGGAAATGGAGTTGAGGAGCAGATTCGTCATGATCTAATTGAATGGCAGAACAGGCTCGATGAGCTGAATGGCCTGCTCCTGTCTCTGTGAATGGTGGTACAGGCTCAATGGGCTGAATGGCTTGCCCCTGGTCCTACGGGCCATTAGCAGAATTTATGGGCTGAATGGCCTGCCCCTGACCCTATGAATGGATGGTTAGCAGGATTGATGGGCTGAATGGCCTGCCCCTGGCTCTAGGGACGGTGGAACAGGCTCGATGGGCTGAATAACCTGCCCCTGGCCTTATGAGTGGACGGTAAGCAGACTCGATGGGCTGAAAGGCCTACTCCTGGTCCTACAGATGTTTAGCAGGATCGATGGGCTGAATGGCCTGCCCCTGGCCCTATGGATGGACGGTGAGCAGGATCATGTCTGTTTGCTCCATATGAGGGCAGCTGAATTTTGATATGGTTTTTCTCCAACTTTCCCTCTTTGTTCCCGCAGACCATCAGCCCTAAAGAAGGCTGGCAAGTTTACAGCTCAGCTCAGGATCCTGACGGCCGATGTATTTGTACAGTTGTGGCACCGGAGCAGAACCTGTGTTCAAAGGATGCCCAAAGTAGACAGCTCCGACAGCTACTGGAGAAGGTAATTCTTCTACTCCATTCAACAGATTTATTTCAAGTGAATGTCTGTGAAGTGTTAGGAAGGAAGAAACATAGGAACAGGAGGAGGCCAAACAGCCTCTCGAACATTTTCGGCCATTCAATTAGATTGTGACTAATCTGTATCCACCCACCCTGGCTCCATATCCCTTAACACCCTTGGCTAACAAAAATCTATCGATCTCAGATTTAAAATTATTAATTGAGCTCGCATCTACTGCTTTTTGTGAGACTTCCACACTTCTACCACCCTTGGCATTAAGAAATATTTCCTAACCTCTCTCCTCAATGGCCTGGCTCTGATTTTAAGGTTATGTCCCCTTGTCCTAGACTCCCCCGCTAGTGGAAAAAATGTTTCTCTATCTACCCTACCAATTCCTCTCAAAATCCTCAATCAAATCATCCCTAAACTTTCTATATTCCAGGGAATACAAGTCTAGTTCATGTAATCTCTCCTCATAATCTAACCCTTGGAGCCCTGGTAACATTCTGGTGAATCTGTACTGCACTCCCTCCAAGGCCAATATCTCCTTCCGAAGGTGCGGTGCCCAGAACTGTACACAGTGCTCCAGATGTGGTCTAACCAGGGCTTTGTACAGCCGGAGCAAAACTTCCTCCCCTTTATATTCCAGCCCTCTTCATATAAAGGCTAACATTCCATTAGCCTTTTTGATTATTTTTTTGGAGCTGACCTCTACATTTCAATGATCTGTGTACATGGACCCCTAAATCTCTTTGGACCTCCACTGTTCCTAACTTTTCACCATTTAAAAAATACTCTGATCGATCCTTTTTTGGTCCAAAATGGATGACCTCACACTTACCTGTGTTGAAATCCATCTGCCACAGTTTTGCCCACTCACTTAATCTTTCAATGTCTCTTTATAATTTTATGCTCCGGTCTACACTACTTACTATGTCAACAATCTTTGTGTCATCAGCAAACTTGAATATGTGGCTCTCTATCTCATCATCTAAGTTGTTAATAAATAAAGTGAATAGTTGAGGCCCCAGCACAGATCCTTGTGGGACACCACGAGTCATTTCCTTCCAATTAAAGTATATACCCATTATCCCTATTCTTTGTCTTCAACCGCCTAACCAATCTCCTAACCAGGTCAATGGTTTGCCTTCAATTCTGTGAGCTTTAGTTTTAGCTAACAGTCTCTTATGTGGAATTTCTACCGAATACCTTCTGGAGGTTCATATAAACTACATCCATAGACATTCCCTGTCCACTACTTTAGTTACTTCCTCAAAAAATTCAATTAGGTCCGTTAGACATGACCTATCCTTTACAAATCCATGTTGGATCTTTCTAATCAGCTCAAATTTCTCTAAGTGCTCAGTGACACTGTCTTTAATTATAGATTTCAATAACTCCCCCACAACAAATGTTAGACTAACAGGTCTATAATTTCCGGTTTGTCTCTCTCACCTTTCTCAAATAATGGAGTTACATTTGCAATTTTGCAATCTAAAGGAACAATTGCTGAATTGAGAGAGCTTTGGAAGATTATGGTTAAAGTATCTGCAATTTCCTCACCTATTTCCTTTAAAACCCTGGGGTGGAAACCATCAGTCCTGGGAATTTGTCACTCTTTAGTGCCATTATTTTTTCTAATACTGTTTTCTTGCTTATGTTAGCTTTAGTGAGATCTAGTCCTTGATTAATTATTAGCTTCCCTGGAATGTCAGGTACAAGAGAACTTTCTGGAACAGTGTATTTCTGGCCCAACCAGGAAGCAGTGCCGGATCTAGTTCTGGGGAATGAAGTGGGGCAGGTGGAACATGTTTCAGTGGGGGAGTATTTGGGGAACAGTGATCACAATATCATTAGGTTTAGAATAGTTACGGAAAAGGACAAGGAACAATCAAATGTGAAAATACTTAACTGGAGGAGGGTAAATTTCAGTGAGTTAAAAAGGGATCTTGCCCAGGTGGATTGGGATCAAAGATTGGCAGGCATAACAGTAATTGAATGATGGGAGGCCTTCAAGAAGGAGTTGGTTCAGGTACAGAGCAGACACATTCCGACAAGGTGGAAAGGAGGGGCATCCAAAGCTCGAACTCCCTGGATGACTAAAGTTATAGATTAAAATGAAACAGAAAAATATTTATAACCAATGTAAGGTTCATAATACATTAGAGAACCAGGCTGACTACAGAGGATATCTAAAAAATTAAATAAAAGCAGAGAGAGTATGAGAGTAGATTAACAGCTAACATAAAAGGGAACCCAAAAGGCTTTTATAACCATATAAATAGTAAAAAGGTAGTCAAAGGGTGAGACTAATTAGGGACAAAAAAGATGTTTTTATTCATTCGTGGGATGTGGGCGTCGCTGGCGAGGCCGGCATTTATTGCCCATCCCGAATTGCCCTCGAGAAGGTGGTGGTGAGCCGCCTTCTTGAACCGCTGCAGTCCGTGTGGTGAAGGTTCTCCCACAGTGCTGTTAGGAAGGGAGTTCCAGGATTTTGACCCAGTGACAATGAAGGAACGGCGATATATTTCCAAGTCGGGATGGTATGTGACTTTGGAGGGGAACGTGCAGGTGGTGTTGTTCCCATGTGCCTGCTGCTCTTGTCCTTCTAGGTGGTAGAGGTCGCGGGTTTGGGAGGTGCTGTCGAAGAAGCCTTGGCGAGTTGCTGCAGTGCATCCTGTGGATGGTACACACTGCAGCCACAGTGCGCCGGTGGTGAAGGGAGTGAATGTTTAGGGTGGTGGATGGGGTGCCAATCAAGCGGGCTGTTTTGTCCTGGATGGTGTCGAGCTTCTTGAGTGTTGTTGGAGCTGCACTCATCCAGGCAAGTGGAGAGTATTCCATCACACTCCTGACTTGTAGATGGTGGAAAGGCTTTGGGGAGTCAGGAGGTGAGTCACTCGCCTCAGAACACCCAGCCTCTGACCTGCTCTTGTAGCCACAGGATTTATGTGTCTGGTCCAGTTAAGTTTCTGGTCAATGGTGACCCCCAGGATGTTGATGGTGGGGTATTCGACGATGGTAATGCCGTTGAATGTCAAGGGGAGGTGGTTAGACTCTTTCTTGTTGGAGATGGTCATTGCCTGGCACTTGTCTGGCGTGAATGTTACTTGCCACTTATGAACCCAAGCCTGGATGTTGTCCAGGTCTTGCTGCATGCAGGCACAGACTGCTTCATTATCTGAGGGGTTGCGAATGGAACTGAACACTGTGCAATCATCAGCGAGCATCCCCATTTCTGACCTTATGATGGAGGGAAGGTCAATGATGAAGCAGCTGAAGATGGTTGGACCTAGGACACTGCCCTGAGGAACTCCTGCAGCAATGTCCTGGGGCTGAGATGATTGGCCTCCAACAACCACTACCATCTTCCTTTGTGCGAGGTATGACTCCAGCCACTGGAGAGTTTTCCCCCTGATTCCCATTGACTTCAGTTTTACTCGGGCTCCTTGGTGCCACACTCGGTCAAATGCTGCCTTGATGTCAAGGGCAGTCACTCTCACCTCTTCTACCTTCTTGTGGAAGCAGAAGGCATGGCTGAGGTATTGAATGAATACTTCCCATCCATCTTCACTAGAGAAGAGGATGCTGCCATTGTTGTGGTAAAGGAGGAGGTAGTAGTGATATTGGATAGGATAAAAATAGATAAAGAGGATATACTTAAAAGATTGGCAGCACTCAAAGTAGAAAAGTCACCTGGTCCAAATGAGATGCATCCTAGGTTAGTGAGGGAAGTAAGGGTGGAAATTGCAGAGGCTCTGGCCACAATCTTCCAATCCTCCTTCATGTAATCATAGAAAGGTTACAGCATGGAAGGAGGCTATTCGGCCCATCAAGTCCATGCTGGCTTTATGCAAGAGCAATCCAGCTATCCCACTCTCCCGCCCTATCCCCGTAGCCCTGCACATTTCTTTGTTTCATTTACTTATCCAGTTCCCTTTTGAAGGCTATGATTGAATCTGCCTCCACCACCCCCTCGGGCAGTGCATTCCAGATCCTAACCACTCGCTGTAAAAAAAAGTTTTTCCTCATGTCACCTTTGGTTCTTTTGCCAATCACCTTAAATCTGTGTCCTCTGGTCCTTGACCCTTCCACCAATGGGAACAGTTTCTCTTTACTCTGAGAGCATCAAGCATTCTTCATGATTTTGAACCCCTCGATCAAATCTCCTCACAACCGTCTCTGTTCCAAGGAGAACAACCCCAGCTTCTCCAGTCTATCCTAGTAACTAAAGCCCCTCATCCCTGGAATCATTCTAGTAAATCTCTTCTGCACCCTCTCTAACGCCTTCACATCTTTCCTAAAGTGCAGTGCCCAGAATTGGTCACAATACTCCAATTGTGGCCGAACCAGTGTTTTATAAAGGTTCATCATGACTCACATACTTTTGTACTCTATGCCTCTATTTGTAAAGCCCAGGATCCCATATGCTTTTTTAACTGCTTTCTTAACCTGCCCTGCCACCTTCAACGATACCCCCAGATCTCTCTGTTCCTGTACCCCTTTTAGAGTTGTGCCCTCTAGTTTATATTGTCTCTCCTCGTTCTTCCTCCCGAAATCCTTGAATAGGGGATGGTGCTAGACAGCAGGAGGATTGCAAATGTTGCACTCCGGTTCAAAAAAGGGGAGAGGAATAAACTCGGCAATTACAGGTCAGTCAGCCTAAACATCGATGGTGGGGAAACTTTCAGAGACAATAATCGAAGACAAAATTTATTGTCACTTGGAAAAGTCTGGGCTAATAAATGAAAGTCAGCACGGATTTGTTAAAGGAAAATCATGTTTGATTAACTTGATTTAGTTCTTTGATGAAGTAACGGAAAGGGTTGATAAGGGTAGTGTGGTTGATATCGTGTATATCCTATGGGATTAAAGGGAAAGTGGCAGCATGGATACAAAGTTGGCACAGTGGTGGTGAAGGGTTGTTTTTCAGACTGGAGGGAAGTTTACAGTGATGTTCCCCAGGGGTCAGTATTAGGACCACTGCTCTTTTTTGATATATATTAATGACCTGGACTTGAGTATACAGGGTATAATTTCCAAGTTTGCAGATGACACAAAAGTCAAAAATGTAGTAAACAATGTGGAGGATAGTAACAGACTTCAGGAGGACAGAGACAGACTGGTGAAATGGGCAGACACACGACAAACCTATTGGAGTTCTTTGAGGATGTAACTAGTGGAATAGATAAGGGGGAACTAGTGGATGTGGTGTATTTGGATTTTCAGAAGGCTTTTGATAAGGTCCCACACAGGAGGTTGGAATTGGGGGTAATATATTGGCCTGGATTTTGGTTAACAGACAGAAAACAGAGAGAAGGAATAAATGAGTCTTTTTCAGGTTGGCAGACTGTGACTAGTGGGGTACTGCAGGGATCAGTGCTCAGGCCCCAGCTATTCACAATATATATCAATGGTGACCAGTGGGGTACCACGGGGATCAGTGCTCGGGCCCCAGCTATTCACAATCTCTATCAATGGTGACCAGTGGGGTACCACAGGGATCAGTGCTCGGGCCCCAGCTATTCACAATCTCTATCAATGGTGACCAGTGGGGTACCACAGGGATCAGTGCTCGGGCCCCAGCTATTCACAATCTCTATCAATGGTGACCAGTGGGGTACCACAGGGATCAGTGCTCGGGCCCCAGCTATTCACAATCTCTATCAATGGTGACCAGTGGGGTACCACAGGGATCAGTGCTCGGGCCCCAGCTATTCACAATCTCTATCAATGGTGACCAGTGGGGTACCACAGGGATCAGTGCTCGGGCCCCAGCTATTCACAATCTCTATCAATGGTGACCAGTGGGGTACCACAGGGATCAGTGCTCAGGCCCCAGCTATTCACAATATATATCAATGGTGACCAGTGGGGTACCCAGGGATCAGTGCTCGGGCCCCAGCTATTCACAATATATATCAATGGTGACCAGTGGGGTACCACAGGGATCAGTGCTCAGGCCCCAGCTATTCACAATATATATCAATGGTGACCAGTGGGGTACCACAGGGATCAGTGCTCGGGCCCCAGCTATTCACAATATATATCAATGGTGACCAGTGGGGTACCACAGGGATCAGTGCTCGGGCCCCAGCTATTCACAATATATATCAATGGTGACCAGTGGGGTACCACGGGGATCAGTGCTCGGGCCCCAGCTATTCACAATCTCTATCAATGGTGACCAGTGGGGTACCACAGGGATCAGTGCTTGGGCCCCAGCTATTCACAATATATATCAATGGTTTGGATGAGGGGACCAAATGTAATATTTCCAAGTTTGCTGATGACACAAAACTAGGTGGGAATGTGAGTTGTGAGGAGGATGCAAAGAGGCTTCAAGGAGATATAGACAGGCTAAGTGAGTGGGCAAGAACATGGCAGATGGAATATAATGTAGAAAAATGTGAAGTTATCCATTTTGGTAGGAAAAACAGAAATGCAGAATATTTTTTAAATGGTGAGAGATTGGGAAATGTTGATGTTCAAAGGGACCTGGGTGAACTTGTACATGAATCACTGAAAGCTAACATGGAGGTGCAGCAAGCAATTAGGAAAGCAAATGGTATGTTGGCCTTTATTACAAGAGGATTTGAGTACAGGAGTAAAGATGTCTTACTGCAATTATATAGGGCCTTGGTGAGACTGCACCTGGAGTATTGTGTACAATTTTGGTCTCCTTACCTAAGAAAGGATATACTTGCCATAGAGGGAGTGCAACAAAGTTTCACCAGCCTGATTCCTGGGATGACGGGATTGTCGTATGAGGAGAGATTGTGTAGACTAGGCCTGTATTCTCTAGAGTTTAGAAGAATGAGAGGTGATCTCATTGAAACATACAAAATTCTTACAGGGCTCGACGGGTAGATGCAGGGAGGATGTTTCCCCTGGCTGGGGAGTCTAGAACCAGAGGTCACAGTCTCAGAATAAGGGGCAGGCCATTTAAGACTGAGATTAGGAGAAATTTCTTCACTCACAGGGTGGTGAATCTTTGGAATTCTCTACCCCAGAGGGCTGTGGAGGCTCAGTCATTGAGTACGTTCAAAACAGAGATCGATAGATTTCTAGATATTAAAGGCATCAAGGGATATGGGGATGGTGCAGGAAAATGGAGTTGAGGTAGAAGATCAGCCATGATCTTGTTGAATGGCGGAGCAGGCTCAAGGGGCCTGATGGCCTACTCCTGCTCCTATTTCTTATGTTCTTATCTTCTTATGTAGATTAAATTTAACGCAGAGAAGTGATACATTTGGTAGGAAGAATGAGGAGAGGCAATATAAACTAAATGGTACAATTTTAAAGGGGGTGCAGGATTCGAGAGACCTGGGGGTGTCTGTACACAAATCTTTGAAGGTGGAAGGACAAGTTGAGAAGGCTATTAAAAAAGCATATGGGATTCTGGGCTTTATAAATAGAGGCTTTATTAATAAAGGCTAAACCTTTATAAAACACTGGTTAGGCCTCAGCTGGAGTATTGTGTTCTATTCTGGGCACCACATTTTAGGAAGGATGTCAAGGCCTTAGAGAGGATGCAGAGGAGATTTACTAGAGTGGTACCAGGGATGAGAGACTTCGGTTATTTGGAGAGACTGGAGAATCTGGGGTTGCTCTCCTTGAAACAGAGAAGGTTAAGGGGAGAGTTGATAGAGGTGTTCAAAATCGTGAACAGTTTTGATGGAGTAAATAAGGAGAAACTGTTTCCAGTGGCAGAAGGGTCGGTAACCAGAGGACACAGATTTAAGGTGATCGGCAAAAGTGCCAGAAGCGATATGAGGAAACATTTTTTTACACAGCGAGTTGTAATGATCTGGAATGCGCTGCCTGAAAGGGTGGTAGAAGCAGATTCAATAATAACTTTCAAAGGGGAATTAGATAAATACTTGAAGGGAAAAAATTTACAGGACTATGGGGAAAGATTAGGGGGGTGGGACTAATTGGATAGCCCTTTCAAAGAGCCGGCACAAGCACGATGGGCCGAATGGCCTCCTCCTGTGTTGTATCTGCTATAATACTATGTTATTATCCTCTTCCGCAAGACTGATGTAGAAACATAGAAAATAGGAGCAGGAGTAGGCCATTCGGCCCTTCGAGCCTGCTCCAGCATTCACTATGATCATGGCTGATCCTCTATCTCAATACCATATTCCCGCTTTCTCCCCATACCCCTTGATGCCTTTTGTGTCTAGAAATCTATCTATCTCCTTCTTAAATATATTCAGTGACTTGGCCTCCACAGCCTTCTGTGGTAGAGAATTCCACAGGTTCACCACCCTCTGAGTGAAGAAATTTCTCCTCATCTCAGTCCTAAATGTCCTATTCCGTATCCTGAGACTGTGACCCCTCGTTCTAGACCCCACAGCCAGGGGAAACATCCTCCCTGCATCCAGTCTGTCTAACCCTGTCAGAATGTTATATGTTTCAATGAGATCCCCTCTCATTCTTCTAAATTCGAGTGAATACAGGCCGAGTCGACCCAATCTCTCCTCATACGGCAGTCCTGCCATCCCAGGAATCAGTCTGGTGAACCTTCGCTGCACTCCCTGTATGGCAAGGACATCCTTTTTTATGTAAGGAGAACAAAACTGCACACAATACTCCAGGTGTGGTCTCACCAAGGCCCTGTATAACTGCAGTAAGACATCCTTGCTCCTGTACTCACATCCTCTTGCAATGAAGGCCAACATACCATTTGCCTTCCTGACTGCTTGCTGCACCTGCATGTTTGCTTTCAGTGACTGGTGTACAAGAACACTCAGGTCCTTTTGCACATCAACATTTCCCAATCTATCACCATTTAAATAATACTCTGCCTTTCTGTTTTTCCTTCCAAAGTGGATAACTTCACATATATCCACATTATACTGCATCTGCCATGTATTTGCCCACTCAATCAACTTATCTAAATTGCCTTGAAGCCTCTTTGCATCCTCCTCACAACTCACTATCCCTCCTAGTTTTGTGTCGTCAGCAAACTTGGAAATATTACATTTGGTTCCCTCATCCAAATCACTGATATATATTGTGAATAGCTGGGGCCTAAGCACTGATCCCTGCGGTACCCCACTAGTCACTGCCTGCCACCCGGAAAAAGACCCATTTATTCCTACTCTCTGTTTCCTGTCTGTTAACCAATTTTCAATCCATGCCAATATATTACCCCCAATCCCATGTGCTTTAATTTTGCACACTAACCTCTTATGAGGGACTTTATCAGAGGCCTTCTGAAAATCCAAATAAACCACATCCTCTGGCTCTCCCTTATCTATTCTATCAGTTACATCCTCAAAAAACTCCAGTAAGTTTGTCAAACACGATTTCCCTTTCATAAATCCATGTTGTCTTTGTCTAATCCCATTGATATTCTCTAAGTGTCCTGTTATCACATCCTTTATAATAGACTCCAGCATTTTCCCTACTACTGATGTTAGGCTAATCGGTCTGTAGTTCCCTGTTTTCTCTCTCCCTCCTTTTTTAAATAGTGGGATTACATTTGCCACCCTCCAATCTGCAGGAACTGTTCCATAATCTATAGAATTTTGGAAGATGACAACTAATGCATCCACTATTTCCATGGCTACCTCTTTCAGTACTCTGGGATGCAGATTATCAGGCCCTGGGGATTTATCGGCTTTCAGTCCCATTAATTTCTCCAGCACTATTTTTTTACTAATACCAATTTCCTTTAATTCCTCCTTCTCACTTGTCCCTTGGTTCCCTAGTATTTCTGTGAAGTTATTCATGTCCTCTTCAGTGAAGACAGAACCAAAGTATTTGTTTAATTGCTCTGCCATTTCCTTGTTCCCCATTATAAATTCTCCCCTTTCTGACTGTAAGGGACCTACATTTGTCTTCACTAATCTTTTTCTTTTTACATGTAGAAGCTTTTACAGTCCACTTTTATGTTCCTTGCAAATTTACTCTCATACTCTATTTTTCTGTTCTTAATCAATCTTTTGGTCCTTTTTTGCTGAATTCTAAACTGCTCCCAATCCTCAGGCTTGCTACTTTTTCTGACAACTTTATATGACTCCTCTTTGGATCTAATACTATCCTTAATTTCTTTTGTTAGCCATGGTTGGGCCGCTTTTCCTTTTGTGCTTTTGCGCCATAAAGGAATGTATAATTGTTGCAATTTATGCATTTGTTCCTTAAATGTTAGCCATTGGCTATCCACCGTCATGCCTTTTAATGAAGCTTCCCAATCTATCATAGCCAACTCAGTCTTCATACCTTCGTAGTTTCTTTTGTTTAGATTTAGGACCCTAGTTTTGGATTCGACTACATCACTTTCCATCTTAATGAAGAATTAAGAACATAAGAACATAAGAAATCGGAGCAGGAGTAGGCCAATCGGCCCCTCGAGCCTGCTCCGCCATTCAATAAGATCATGGCTGATCTGATCCTAACCTCAAATCTAAATTCATGTCCAATTTCCTGCCCGCTCCCCGTAACCCCTAATTCCCTTTACTTCTTGGAAACTGTCTATTTCTGTTTTAAATTTATCTAATGATGTAGCTTCCACAGCTTCCTGGGGCAGCAAATTCCACAGACCTACTACCCTCTGAGTGAAGAAGTTTCTCCTCATCTCAGTTTTGAAAGAGCAGCCCCTTATTCTAAGATTATGCCCCCTCGTTCTAGTTTCACCCATCCTTGGGAACATCCTTACCGCATCCACCCGATCAAGCCCCTTCACAATCTTATATGTTTCAATAAGATCGCCTCTCATTCTTCTGAGCTCCAATGAGTAGAGTCCCAATCTACTCAACCTCTCCTCATATGTCCACCCCCTCATCCCCGGGATTAACCGAGTGAACCTTCTTTGTACTGCCTCGAGAGCAAGTATGTCTTTTCTTAAGTATGGACACCAAAACTGTATGCAGTATTCCAGGTGCAGTCTCACCAATACCTTATATAACTGCAGCAATACCTCCCTGTTTTTATATTCTATCCCCCGAGCAATAAAAACCAACATTCCGTTGGCCTTCTTGATCACCTGCTGCACCTGCATACTAACTTTTTGATTTTCTTGCACTAGGACCCCCAGATCCCTTTGTACTGCAGTACTTTCCAGTTTCTCACCATTAAGATAATCATTTGCTTTCTGATTTTTCCTGCCAAAGTGCATAACCTCACATTTTCCAATATTGTATTGCATCTGCCAAATCTCCGCCCACTCACCCAGCCTGTCTATATCCCCTTGTAGGTTTTTTATGTCCTCCTCACTCTCCACTTTCCCTCCCATCTTTGTATCATCTGCAAACTTTGATATGTTACACTCGGTCCCCTCCTCCAAATCGTTAATATAGATTGTAAAGAGTTGGGGACCCAGCACCGACCCCTGCGGAACACCACTGGCGACTGGTTGCCAGTCCGAGAATGAACCATTTATCCCAACTCTCTGCTTCCTGTTAGATAACCAATCCTCCACCCATGCCAGAATATTACCCTCAATCCAGTGATTCTTTATCTTGAGCAATAATCTTTTCTATCATGTTATGGTCACTCTTCCCTAAAGGACCCCGCACAACAAGATCATTAATTAACCCCATCTCATTGCACAATACCCAATCTAGGATAGCCTGTTCCCTGGTTGGCTCCTCAACGTACTGGTCTAAAAAACCATCTCGTACACACTCCAGGAATTCATCCTCCACAGTATTATTGCTAATTTGGTTTGGCCAGTCTATATGTAGATTAAAGCCACCCATGATTACTGTAGTGCCCTTGTTACATGCATCTCTAATTTCCTGTTTGATCCCATCCCCTACGTTACCACTACTGTTTGGAGGCCTATAGACAACTCCCACCAATGTTTTCTGCCCCATGGTGCTTCTTAACTCCACCCAGACTGATTCTACATCTTGATTTTCTGAGCCAATATCCTCTCTCACTATTGCTCTGATTTCCTCCTTTACTAACAACACCACTCCACCTCCTTTTCCTTTTTGCCTGTCCTTCCTAAATATCGAATACCCTCGGATATTCAGCTCCCAGCCTTGTTCACCCTGCAGCCATGTCTCTGTAATCGCAATGATATCGTATCCCTTTACATCTATTTGTGCTGTTAATTTGTCTACCTTATTACGAATGCTTCGTGCATTCAGATACAGTGCCTTTAGATTTGTCTTTTTAACATTTTAAGATATCTTAACATTTTTTTGTACTATGGCCCTGTTTGTCTTATTACCATTTTTCCTTATCCGGACTTTATTTGTTAGTGCATTCTTTTGTTTGTACGCTCTGTCCCTTCCTGACACAATCTGGCTATCCTTACCCCAATCACTTTCCTGCACTGCTTCCTTGTCTTTTCTCTTTAGCATTCTAGATTTCTCTCCACCGGGACCCTCCCTCACCTCCCCCCTTATTTAGTTTAAAGCCCTATCTACCTTCCTAGTTATTTGATTCGCTAGAACTCTGGTCCCAGCATGGTTCAGGTGTAGTTTGTCCTAACGGAACAGCTCCCTCTTTCCCCAGTACTGGTGTCAGTGCCCCACAAATCCAAACCCACTTCTACCACACCAATCTTTGAGCCACGCATTCATCTCTCTGATCTTATTGACCCTGTGCCAATTTGCTCGTGGCTCAGGTAATAATCCAGAGATTACTACCTTAAGGACATCTCCTCCAGGCTGGAGAAGAACTTGGAGCGGGAAGGGGAGGATCCAGTTGTCGTAGGTACCAACGAAATAGGTAGGTCTAAGAAAAAGGTTCTGCTGAGAGAGCTTGAGCAGCTAGGGACTTTTTTTACTACCTCCTGGATCCCCGTACCTGCCTCACTCACAGTCACACCCTCCTGTCCTTGACCACGTGTCAATTCTAAAGTATTTAATCTAAGGGATGTGGCTGCCTCCTGGAGCAAAAGGTCCAGGTAGCTTTCTCCCTCCCTGATGTTTCGCAAGGTCCGCATCTCAGACTCCAGCTCTTCAACTCGGAACTGAAGTTCCTCGAGTCGCAGACACTTACTGCAGATGTGGTCGCCCTGGACAAAAATGTCCACAAGCTCCCACATATTGCAGCAATAACACATCTCCTGTTCTCCCATTATTTCATTTATATAATTAATTAGAGAGGGGGCAAAACTTGACCTCCTCTTGGGAAATAAGGAAGGGCAGGTGACAGAAGTGTTAGTGAGGGATCACTTTGGGACCAGTGATCATAATTCCATTAGTTTTAAGATAGCTATGGAGAAGGATAGGTCTGGCCCAAAAGTTAAAATTCTAAATTGGGGAAAGGCCAATTTTGATGGTATTAGACAGGAACTTTCAGAAGTTGATTGGGAGAGTCTGTTGGCAGGCAAAGGGACGTCTGGTAAGTGGGAGGCTTTCAAAAGTGTGTTAACCGGGGTTCAGGGTAAGCACATTCCTTATAAAGTGAAGGGCAAGGCTGGTAGAAGTAGGGAACCTTGGATGACTCGGGAGATTGAGGCCCTAGTCAAAAAGAAGAAGGAGGCATATGACATGCATAGGCAGCTGGGATCAAGTGGATCCCTTGAAGAGTATAGAGATTGCCGGAGTAGAGTGAAGAGAGAAATCAGGAGGGCAAAAAGGGGACATGAGATTGCTTTGGCAGATAAGGCAAAGGAGACTCCAAAGAGCTTCTACAAATACATAAAGGGCAAAAGAGTAACTAGGGAGAGAGTAGGGCTTCTTAAGGATCAACAAGGTCATCTATGTGCGGAACCACAAGAGATGGGTGAGATCCTAAATGAATATTTCACATCGGTATTTACGGTTGAGAAAGGCATGGATGTTAGGGAACTTGGGGAAATAAATAGTGATGTCTTGAGGAGTGTACATATTACAGAGAGGGAGGTGCTGGAAATCTTAACGCGCATCAAGGTAGATAAATCTCCGGGACCTGATGAAATGTATCCCAGGACGTTATGGGAGGTTAGGGAGGAAATTGCGGGTCCCCTAGCAGAGATATTTGAATCATCGACAGCTACAGGTGAGGTGCCTGAAGATTGGAGGGTAGCAAATGTTGTGCCTTTGTTTAAGAAGGGCGGCAGGGAAAAGCCTGGGAACTACAGACCGGTGAGCCTGACATCTGTAGTGGGTAAGTTGTTAGAGGGTATTCTGAGGGACAGGATCTACAGGCATTTGGAGAGGCAGGGACTGATTAGGAACAGTCAGCATGGTTTTGTGAGTGGAAAATCATGTCTCACAAATTTGATTGAGTTTTTTGAAGGGGTAACCAAGAAGATAGATGAGGGCTGTGCAGTAGACGTGGTCTACATGGACTTCAGCAAAGCCTTTGACAAGGTACCGCATGGTAGGTTGTTACATAAGGTTAAATCTCACGGGATCCAAGGTGAGGTAGCCAATTGGATACAAAATTGGCTTGACGACAGAACAGAGGGTGGTTGTAGAGGGTTGTTTTTCAAACTGGAGGCCTGTGTCCAGCAGTGTGCCTCAGGGATCGGTGCTGGGTCCGCTGTTATTTGTTATTTATATTAATGATTTGGATGAGAATTTAGGAGGCATGGTTAGTAAGTTTGCAGATGACACCAAGATTGGTGGCATTGTGGACAGTGAAGAAGGTTATCTAGGATTGCAACGGGATCTTGATAAATTGGGCCAGTGGGCCGATGAATGGCAGATGGAGTTTAATTTAGATAAATGTGAGGTGATGCATTTTGGTAGATCGAATCGGGCCAGGACCTACTCCGTTAATGGTAGGGCGTTGGGGAGAGTTATGGAACAAAGAGATCTAGGAGTACAGGCTCATAGCTCCTTGAAAGTGGAGTCACAGGTGGATAGGGTGGTGAAGAAGGCATTCGGCATGCTTGGTTTCATTGGTCAGAACATTGAATACAGGAGTTGGGCTGTCTTGTTGAAGTTGTACAAGACATTAGTAAGGCCACACTTGGAATACTGTGTACAGTTCTGGTCACCCTATTATAGAAAGGATATTATTAAACTAGAAAGAGTGCAGAAAAGATTTACTAGGATGTTACCGGGACTTGATGGTTTGACTTATAGGGAGAGGTTAGATAGACTGGGACTTTTTTCCCTGGAGAGTAGGAGGTTAAGGGGTGATCTTATAGAAGTCTATAAAATAATGAGGGGCATAGATAAGGTCGATAGTCAAAATCTTTTCCCAAAGGTAGGGGAGTCTATAACGAGGGGACATAGATTTAAGGTGAGAGGGGAGAGATACAAAAGGGTCCAGAGGGGCAATTTTTTCACTCAAAGGGTGGTGAGTGTCTGGAACGAGCTGCCAGAGGCAGTAGTAGAGGCGGGTACAATTTTGTCTTTTAAAAAGCATTTGGACAGTTACATGGGTAAGATGGGTATAGAGGGATATGGGCCAAGTGCAGGCAATTGGGACTAGCTTAGTGGTATAAACTGGGCGACATGGACATGTTGGGCCGAAGGGCCTGTTTCCATGTTGTAACTTCAATGATTCTATGAATTAATGTAGTGTTAATCAAATCATTTACCTCATTTAATTTATTAGATTAACTAAATTAAGTTTAGTTTTAAAAATTTAGTTATATGCTATATGTTAACTTAAAACGTAGCCCACAGTCACTACCAATCACATACCTGCCTCACCTGTGACATCACCCTGCAGTTTTCTCTTGTTGCAGGTCTCCTGTTTCTCAGGTCTGCCACCGCTCTGCAGAAAAAGTTAGAAAAAGCAAGGCAAAGCCGCACCTCCTTCCCCCACTTCACCGAACTCCCACACTTACCAAACTCACAAGTTGCTCTCTCCGTACCCACTGCCTGCTGACACAAAGTAATTATTCAACAAGTCTGCCATTTCCTTATCTTCATTTGTAATATTACCCACGTCTGTTTTTAAAGGGCCCACATTACCCCTGACTACCCTTTTTCATCCAATATAATTGTAAAAACTTTCTTTTTGTATTCCCTTTTTGGGAAGGAAGGAAATTGCATTATTTATATAACGCCTTTCACACAGTAAGCTCCTGTAAACAGCAATGGTGTTTAGTGATGTTAATTGAGGGATAAATATTGGCAAGGACACAGGGAGCACTCCCCAGCTCTTCTTCCAATAGTGCCGTGGGATCTTTTACGTCCACCTGTATAAACCCACGTCATTTTTGGTTTGTGTTATAATGAGTTCAATTTTTTCCCTGCATTTTGTTTATTTTTTGATTAAAGGTACAGAACATGTCTCAGTCCATTGAGGTTCTGAATTTGAGGACACAGAGGGACTTTCAGTATGTGTTGAAAATGGAAACACAAATGAAAGGATTGAAGGGAAAATTCCGACAAATTGAAGATGACCGGAAGACACTTCTAACAAAACATTTTCAGGTATGACTGTATATTTTTTGTATTGGTGAGTGGAAAAAAAAAGTTGAATCTGGGAACCTGACTTGCGGAATTTTTCAGGAGCTGAAAGTGAAAATGGAAGAGTTGTTACCACTGATCCCAGTTCTGGAGCAGTACAAAACCGACACCAAGCTGATCATACAGTTCAAAGATGAGGTGAAGAATTTGTCTGCGGTCCTGACTGGGATCCAGGAAGAGATCGGAGCTTATGACTATGAGGAGCTTCAGCAAAGAGTCCTGAATCTGGAGAGCAGGCTGCATGACTGCGTCAGGAAACTCTGTGAGTTTGCAATATTTGGAACAATGACATTTGTCTGATGAAATGTGCATTGCTTAGAAGTATAACTGGCCCAGTTCAATACAAGAAATTTATCTTGCATAGTAAATGTAGGCATTTTATAGTTATGGGATCGCAGAACAGGAGGAAGCCATTCAGCCCATCGTGCTAGCTCTTGAACTGGAGCAGTCCACTCTAATCCCATTGGCCCACCATTTCATAGGAACAGGAGTAGGCCATTCAGCCCCTCGTGCCTGCTCCACCATTTGATAAGATCATGTCTGATCTGTGATCTAACTCCATATACCTGCCTTTGGCCCATATCCCTTAATACCTTTGGTTGCCAAAAAGCTATCTATCTCAGATTTAAATTTAGCAATTGAGCTAGTATCAATTGCCGTTTGCGGAAGAGAGTTCCAAACTTCTACCACCCTTTGTGTGTAGAAATGTTTTCTAATCTCACTCCTGAAAGGTCTGGCTCTAATTTTTAGACTGTGCCCCCTACTCCTAAAATCCCCAACCAGCGGAAATAGTTTCTCTCTATCCACCCTATCTGATCCCCTTAATATCTTATAAACTTCGATCAGATCACCCCTTAACCTTCGAAACTCCAGAGAATACAACCCCAATTTGTGTAATCGCTCCTCGTAACTTAACCCTTGAAGTCCGGGTATCATTCTAGTAAACCTACGCTGCACTCCCTCCAAGGCCAATATGTCCTTCCGAAGGTGCGGTGCCCAGAACTGCTCACAGTACTCCAGGTGCGGTCTAACCAGGGTTTTGTATAGCTGCAGCATAACTTCTGCCCCCTTGTATTCCAGTCCTCTAGATATAAAGGCCAGCATTCCATTAGCCTTATTGATTATTTTCTGCACCTGTTCATAACACTTCAATGATCGATGTACCTGAACCCCTAAGTCCCTTTGGACATCCACTGTTTTTAACTTTTTACCATTTAGAAAGTACCCTGTTCTATCCTTTTTTGATCCAAAGTGGATGACCTCACATTTGCCTACAATGAATTCCATTTGCCACAGATTTGCCCATTCACCTAATCTATCAATATCCCTTTGTAATTTTATGTTTTCATCCACACTGCTTACAATGCCACCAATCTTTGTGTCATCGGCAAACTTAGATATGAGACTTTCTATGCCTTCATCTAAGTCGTTAATAAATATTGTGAATAATTGAGGCCCCAAGACAGATCCCTGCGGGACTCCACTAGCACATTTCCCCTTATCTTTTTACATTCTTCCTTCTCAAATCCTCAATCCCCTTTAAACGATGATAGTATTTAGTGAAGCTTCTCATCCTCCTCCTCATTTTCTTCTGTGGAGTGTGAATGAATGATAGTGACAGAACTGCAATCTGATTGGTCTCATTATTGTCCAAACATAGGAATTACTGGATGAAAAAAGCCCGAGGTCGATCTCATTCACCTTCGACCATCCTGGTAATTACATGATACACGATAATGGAGTTTATTGACCAATCATAGTGATCAATCTCCATCAATGAGTCTCCAACAGACCCAGACATGAGGTGAGGAAAACCCCCAGTGGGGGAGAGCTTTGGGAACCATAGGTCCAAAGTCCCCTGTTCCTCCCGAGCCTGTTACACTCACCACACATCATGTCTCAAATTACTCAGATACTGGATCACAAAATGTTATTTTCTGAAAGAAATCTATTTAATTTACATTTGAATGAAACAATACTAACTGTTTCCCCCCTCACCCCAGGGAGCCTGTTCCATAGATTGACCACTCGCTCACTGAAATATTAGTTTTGAATTTAACCCCCCCTTTGATAAATGGCCATTTGGGTGAGCTGGCAGAGTCTGAAACTTTCCCCCAGCAAGGCCTTTTAAAGAGGAGGGGAGAACATTCTATCATCACGATAATTAATGAAACTCCAGTGAATTGTTTGTCGATTGTTATTACAGCGTGTGGCAAGTTGATGAAGATAAGCCTCCCGATCACAGTCAAAACCTCAGGAACCAGGTTTGGAGCGTGGATGATGGATCCACTCGCGACAGAGAAAGATAACAAGGTTTGTGAAACTGTCCTGCACATTGACATCCCAGAAGGACTTAGTATGCAATGGTTGTGATCTTCCAAAATTCCCTAGATTCTAGAATGGTCCGAGCGGATTGGATTAGCAAATGTAACCCGGCTATTCAAGAAAGGAGGGAGAGAAAAAACAGGGAACTGCAGGCCAGTTAGCCTGACATCAGTCATTAGGAGAATGCTGGAATCCATTATTAAGGAAGTGGTAACAGGGCACTTAGAAAATCATAATATGATTAGGCAGAGTCAACATGGTTTTATGAAAGGGAAATTGTGTTTGACAAATTTTTTTTTGGGAACCAGTAGATGTAGTATATTTGGATTTTCAAAAGGCATTCGATAAGGTGCCACATGAAAGTTTGTTATGCAAGATAAGGGCTCAGAATATAGAAAGTTCAGAGGGGAAGTGAAAAAGGAAATAAGAGGGGCAAAGAGAGAGTCTGAGAATAGACTGGTGACCAACATAAAAGGGAATCCAGAAGTCTTCTAAAGACAGGTTAACAGTAAAAAGGTAGTAAGAGGAGGGGTGGGGCTGATTGGGGACCATAAAGGAGATCTACTCATGAAAGCAGTGGGGATGGCTGAGGTATTAAATGAATATTTTGCATCGGTCTTTACCAAGGAAGAAGATGCTACCAGAGTCTCAGTAAAGGAAGATATAGTTAAGATACTGGATGGGCTACAAATTGAGAAAGAGGTGGTACTGGAAAGGCTGGCTATACTTAAAGTAGATATGTCACCTGGTCCTGATGGGATGCACCCTAGGATGCTGAGTGAAGTAAGGGTGGAAATTGCGGAGGTACTGGCCATTATTTTCCAGACATCCTTAGATAGGGGGGTGGTACCAGAGGACTGGAGAATTGCAAATGTTACAGCCTTGTTCAAAAAAAGGGTGTAAAGATAAACCCAGCAACCATAGGCCAGTCAGTTTAACCTCAGTGGTGTGGAAACTTTTGGAAACGATAATCCGGGATAGAATTAACAGTCACTTGGACGAGTGTAGATTGATTCGAGGAAGCCAGCACGGATTTGTTAAAGGCAAATTGTGTTTAACCAATTTGGTAAAGTTTTTTGATGAGGTAACAGAGAGGGTAGATGAGGGCAATGCAGTTGATGTGGTATATATGGATTTTCAAAAAGTGTTTGATAAAGTGCCACATGGTAGGCTTGCTAATAAGATTGCAGCCCATGGAATAAAGGGGGCAATAGCAACATGGATACAGAATTGGCTAAATGACAGGAAACAGAGAGTAGTGGTGAACGGTTGTTTTTCGGACTGGAGGGAGGTGTACAGTGGTGTTCCCCAGGGGTCAGTGCTGGGACCACTGCTTTTCTTGATATATATTAATGACTTGGACTTGGGAGTAAAGGGCACAATTTCAAAATTTGCAGATGACACAAAACTTGGAAGGGTAATGAACAGTGAGGAGGATAACGATAGACTTCAAGAGGATTTAGACACGTGGCAGATGAAGTTTAATGCAGAAAAATGCGAGGTAATGCATTTCGGTAGGAAAAATGAGGAGAGGCAATATAAACTAGAGGGCACAACTCTAAAAGGGGTAGAGGAACAGAGGGATCTGGGGATATATGTGCACAAATCCTTGAAGGTGGCAGGGAAGGTTGAGAAAGCAGTTAAGAAGGCATACGGGATCCTGGGCTTTATAAATAGAGGCATAGAGTACAAAAGCAAGGAAGTCATGATGAACCTTTATAAAACACTGGTTCGACCACAACTGGAGTATTGTGTCCAGTTCTGGGCACCGCACTTTAGGAAAGATGTGAAGACCTTAGAGAGGGTGCAGAAGAGATTTACTAGAATGATTCCAGGGATGAGGGACTTAAAATTACCTGGATAGACTGGAGAAGCTGGGATTGTTCTCTTTGGATCAGAGAAGGTTGAGTGGAGATTTGATCGAGGTATTCAAAATCATGAAGGGTCTCGATAGAGTAGATAGAGAGAAACTGTTCCCATTGGCGGAAGGGTCAAGAACCAAAGGGCACAAATTTAAGATGATTGGCGAAAGAACCAAAGGTGACATGAGGAAAAACTTTTTTACACAGGGAATGGTTGGGATCTGGAATGCACTGCCCGAGGGGGTGGTGGAGGCAGATTCAATCACGGCCTTCAAAAGGGAACTGGATAAGTACTTGAAACGAGAAAATGTGCAAGGCTGCAGGGATATGGCGGGGGAGTGGGACTAGTTGGATTGCTCGTGCATAGAGCCAGCGCAGACTCGATGGGCCAAATGGCCTTCTTCCTTGCTGTAACCTTTGTGATTCTCTGATTCTCAAGCTGGCAGGCTGTAACTATTGGGGTGCCACAAGGATCAGTGCTTGGGCCTCAGCTATTTACAATCTATATGAATTACTTTCCCACCTAACTTTGTATCATCAGCAAACTTACATTACATTCATCTAGGTAATTCATATAGATTGTAAATAGCTGAGAAAGTAAGCTGTGAGTAGGACACAAAGAGTATGCAAAGGGATATAGACAGGTTAAGTGAGTGGACAAGAAGGTGGCAGATTGAGTATAATGTGGGGAAATGTGAGGTTATTCACTTTGGTAGGAAGAACAGAAAAACGGAATATTTTTAAATGGTGAGCAACTATTAAATGTTGGTGTCAGGAGGGATTTGGGTGTCCTCGTACAAGAAACAGGAAGTTAACATGCAGGTATAGCAATTAGGAAGGCAAATGGTATGTTCGCCTTTATTGCAAGGGGGTTGGAGTACAAGAGCAAGGAAGTCTTGCTGCAATTGTACAGGGCTTCTGTGCACAGTTTTGGTCGTCTTACCGAAGGAAGAATATACTTGCCTCGGAGGCAGTGCAACGAAGGTTCACTAGATTGATGCCTGAGATGGGTGGGTTGTCCTATGAGGAGAGATCGAGTAGAATGGGCCTATACTCTGTGGAGTTTAGAAGAATGAGAGGTGATCTCATTGAAACATATAAAATTCTGAGGGGGCTTAACAGGGTAGATGATGAGAGGTTGCTTCCCCTGGCTGGAGAGTCTAGAACGAGGGGGCATAGTCTCAGTCTTAAATGGCTGACCCTTTATCCTGAGACTATGCGGAGGGAGCGCCGGGCCGTCGGAGGGACGAAAGGTGCTGGAGAAATGTGAGCACTTCCTTTGTTAAGAGTGATGTGGAGATGCCGGTGATGGACTGGGGTTGAAGAGTGAGGAGACTCCCTGCATGTTTACCATTTGAAGCTTTCGCCAGTCTCTGTTTTGCTCCAACAGGTCTGGTACATGGACGGTTACACAAGCAGCAAAGTGGTTCGTGAGTACAAGTCCGTGGCGGACTTTGTGAGCGGGGAGGATTACAGGCTGTACCGCCTGCCCTACCCGTGGGCAGGGACCAATCACCTGGTGTACAACGGGTCCCTCTACTTCAACAAGTACCAGAGCAACACGCTGGTGAAATACAGCTTCGAGACTGGCTCAGTGTTGGCCCAGCGCAGCCTGGAGTACGCTGGATTCAACAACATCTACCCCTACACCTGGGGTGGCTTCTCCGACATCGACCTCATGGCCGATGAAGGAGGGCTCTGGGCTGTCTACGCCACCAATCAGAACGCTGGAAACATCGTTATCAGCCAGCTGGACAGGGAGACGCTGGAGGTGCTGAGGAGCTGGAACACGGGCTATCCCAAGAGGAGTGCCGGAGAGGCCTTCATGATCTGTGGCACCCTGTACGTCACCAACTCCCACCTGACTGGGGCCAAGGTCTACTATGCCTACTCCACCAAGACCTCGAGCTATGAGTACACAGACATCCCCTTCCACAATCAGTACTTTCATATCTCCATGCTGGACTATAACGCCAGAGACCGCATGCTGTACGCCTGGAACAATGGCCACCAAGTACTGTTCAATGTAACCTTGTTCCATGTCATTCAGACCCACGACCACCCAGAACCCCCGAGGGAGCAGTAGTTCCTGCCAACCCTTCAGCCCATCGATTCAGCAGCAACCGTCCCACGGAAGACCACTGACATTTCCTCACCTTTGTTTCCCTGACACGTGCGAGTCTCTGTACTCTGAGTCCGTATGTAAACACAGCGTGACCAGTTCCTGTCTCAACGTGGCCGGCCTGCTGGAGATGAAGTCAGTCCGTATTCTTCACAACCAGAGGCTGCTGGCAACAGCGCTGCATGAATCTGTAATCTTTGGTTCTTTTATTTTTCACAAATACAAGTGTTTCCTTTATATAAACCAACTTTTGTATAACTTTATAACCACAGTAAGATCATTCTAGTGGGAACAGGACCGCTGACTTAAATTGCTTTTAGTTGTAAGCTTATTCCTCCTTGTCCTTTCTCGTGTAGTGGGTTAGGACTGGACTCTATCAGTGTGTTCACAAGCAAGGTGCTATAGGTTTTAATCTTACAGTTTTTGATCAATGTAATTCCAGCCACTGCGATAAGCATAGTGTAATAGCATTGTTCTCAGAGCTAATTCACTTTTTTTTTATAAAATGTATCAACATTCACCAACATCTTTCTTAAATGTCCAGATTAAAAAGAAAAGCTGCAATATATTCAGTTACTGTGTTGGCATTCTGACAAACAGAATGATGGAATAATAGACACGAACAGAAGGTGGGAGATAAAGGTGAGACTGAATACAATGATACAGAGGGACAACAACAGGGTGGTGTGTCTGTGTATCCGGACTGGATGCATCCTGGGTTGCTGAGGGAAGTAAGGGTGGAGATTGCAGAGGTACTGGCCATAATCTTCCAAACATCCTTAGATACGGGGGTGGTGCCAAAGGACCGGAAATGTTACACCCTTGTTCAAAAAAGGGTGTAAGGATAAACCCGACAACTACAGGCCAGTCAGTTTAAACTCGGTGGTGGGGAAACTTTTAGAAACAATAATCCGGGACAGAATTAACAGTCACTTGGACAAGGGAGGATTGATTAGGGATTAGGGAAAGCCAGCACAGATTTGTTAAAGGCAAATCGTGTTTAACTAACCTGATAGAGTTTTTTGAGGACGTAAGAGAGGGTCGATGAGGGCAATGTGGTTGATGTGGTGTATATGGACTTTCAAAAGGCGTTTGATAAAGTGCCACACAATAGGCTTGTCACCAAGATTGATCCCCATGGAATACAAGGGGCAAAAGCAGCATGGATACAGAATTGGCTAAGGGACAGGAAACAGAGTAGTGGTAAACGGTTGTTTTTCGGACTGGAGGGAGGTGTACAGTGGTGTTCCCCAGGGGTCGGTGCTGGGACCACTGCTTTTCTTGATATATATTAATGACTTGGACTTGGGTGTACAGGACACAATTTCAAAATTTGCGGATGACACAAAACTTGGAAATATAGTGAACAGTGAGGAGGATAGTGATAGACTTCAAGAGGATTTAGACAGGCTGGTGGCATGGGCGGACATTTGGCAGATTAAATTTAACACAGAAAAATGCGAGGTGATACATTTCGCTAGGAAGAACGAGGAGAGGCAATATAAACTAGAGGGCACAATTCTAAAAGGGGTACAGGAACAGAGAGACCTGGGGGTATATGTGCACAAATCATTGAAGGTGGCAGGGCAGGTTGAGAAAACGGTTAAAAAAAGCATACGGGGTCCTGGGCTTTATAAATAGAGGCATAGAGTACAAAAGCAAGGAAGTCACGATGATCCTTCATAAAACACTGGTTCGGCCACAACTGGAGTATTGTGTCCAGTTCTGGGCACCGCACTTTAGGAGGGATGTGAAGGCCTTAGAGAGGCTGCAGAAGAGATTTACTAGAATGATTCCAGAGATGAGGGACTTTAGTTATGTGGATAGACTGGAGAAGCTGGGGTTGTTCTCTTTGGTTGAGAGGAGATTTGATCGAGGTGTTCAAAATCATGAAGGGTCCAGACAGAGTAGATAGAGAGAAACTGTTCTCATTGGTGGAAGGGTCAAGGACCAGAGGACACAGATTTAAGGTGATTGGCAAAAGAATCAAAGGTGACATGAGGAAAAACTTTTTTACACAGCGAGTGGTTAGGATCTGGAATGAACTGCCCGAGGGGGTGGTGGAGGCAGATTCAATCATGGCCTTCAAAAGGGAACTGGATAAGTACTTGAAAGGAAAAAATTTGCAGGGTTATGGGGAAAGGGCGAACGGAGTGGAACGAGCTGGATTGCTCTTGCATAGAGCTGGCACGGACTCGATGGGCCGAATGGCCTCCTTCTGTGCTTAAACCTTTCTATGATTCTGAGCAGAAGGCCGAGGACAGAGGGGTCAGAGTGGGAGTGGGATGGGGAATTAAAATGGCGAGCGACTGGGAGGTCAGGGTCACGCTCGCAGGCTGAGTGGAGGTGTTCAGCAAAGTGATCACGCAATCTGCGTTTGGTCTCCCCAATGTGGAGGAGTCTGCATTGTGAGCAGCGGATACAGTATATTAAATTGAAAGTACAAGAAGTAAACCATTGTTTCACCTGGAAGGAGTGTTTGGGGCCCTGGATGGTGGGAAGGGAG
This sequence comes from Heptranchias perlo, assembly GCF_035084215.1. Lineage (NCBI taxonomy): Eukaryota > Metazoa > Chordata > Chondrichthyes > Hexanchiformes > Hexanchidae > Heptranchias > Heptranchias perlo. The sequence continues at coordinate 17,882 of NW_027139136.1, read as the reverse complement.
GAGCTGAAGGGACCAGGTGCTACATCTCCTGCACAGGAAGGAGAGCGGGTATTGGAAGAGTGGACCAGGGTGTCACGGAGGGAGTGGTCCCTTCGGAATGCTGAAAGCAGAGGGGAAGGGATGATGTGTTTGATGGTGGGATCACGCTAGAGCTGGCGGAAATAGCAGCCGATGATACGTTGAATGTGGAGGCTGGTGGGGTGGAAGGTGATGACATGGGGGACTCTATCCTGGTTCTGGGAGGGAGGGCAAGGGGTGAGGGTAGAAGTGCGGGAAATAGGATGGACAGGGTCGAGGGCAGTGGAGGGAAATCCTCGGTCGACGAAAAAGGAAGACATATATCGGAAGCACTGGTGTGGAAGGTGGCATCGCCAGAACAGATGCGATGGAGACAGAGAAACTAGGAGAAGGGAATCGAGTCCTTACAGGAAGCGGGGTGGGAGGAAGTGTAATCAAGGTAGCTGTGGGAGTCGGTGGGCTTACAGTAGATATTGGTTGACAACCTATCCCCAGAAATGGAGCTAGAGAAGTCGAGGAAGGGAAGAGTCGGAGATGGACCATGTGAAGGCGAGGGAAGGGTGGAAATTGGAAGCAAAGTTGATTAAATTTTCCATTTTGGGGCAAGAGCAGGAAACGACACCGATACAATCATCAATATACTGGAAAAAGGTGAGTGAGGGGACCTGAGTATCAGTGTGTAACCGTGCTGTGCCCTGTGTATCACTGTGTGTAACCGTGCTGTGCCCTGTGTATCACTGTGTGTAACCGTGCTGTGCCCTGTGTATCACTGTGTGTAACCGTGCTGTGCCCTGTGTATCACTGTGTGTAACCGTGCTGTGCCCTGTGTGTCACTGTGTGTAACCGTGCTGTGCCCTGTGTATCACTGTGTGTAACCGTGCTGTACCCTGTGTATCACTGTGTGTAACCGTGCTGTACCCTGTGTATCACTGTGTGTAACCGTGCTGTGCCCTGTGTGTCACTGTGTGTAACCGTGCTGTGCCCTGTGTATCACTGTGTGTAACCGTGCTGTGCCCTGTGTGTCACTGTGTGTAACCGTGCTGTGCCCTGTGTATCACTGTGTAACCGTGCTGTGCCCTGTGTGTCACTGTGTGTAACCGTGCTGTGCCCTATGTATCCCTGTGTGTAACCGTGCTGTGCCCTGTGTATCACTGTGTGTAACCGTGCTGTGCCCTGTGTATCACTGTGTGTAACCGTGCTGTGCCCTGTGTATCACTGTGTAACCGTGCTGTGCCCTGTGTATCACTGTGTGTAACCGTGCTGTGCCCTGTGTATCAGTGTGTAACCGTGCTGTGCCCTGTGTGTAACCGTGCTGTGCCCTATGTATCCCTGTGTGTAACCGTGCTGTGCCCTGTGTATCACTGTGTGTAACCGTGCTGTGCCCTGTGTATCACTGTGTGTAACCGTGCTGTGCCCTGTGTATGTCAGTGTGTAACCGTGCTGTGCCCTGTGTATGTCAGTGTGTAACCGTGCTGTGCCCTGTGTGTCACTGTGTGTAACCGTGCTGTGCCCTGTGTGTCACTGTGTGTAACCGTGCTGTGCCCTGTGTATGTCAGTGTGTAACCGTGCTGTGCCCTGTGTATGTCAGTGTGTAACCGTGCTGTGCCCTGTGTATGTCAGTGTGTAACCGTGCTGTGCCCTGTGTGTCACTGTGTGTAACCGTGCTGTGCCCTGTGTGTCACTGTGTGTAACCGTGCTGTGCCCTGTGTGTCACTGTGTGTAACCGTGCTGTGCCCTGTGTATGTCAGTGTGTAACCGTGCTGTGCCCTGTGTATGTCAGTGTGTAACCGTGCTGTGCCCTGTGTGTCACTGTGTGTAACCGTGCTGTGCCCTGTGTGTCACTGTGTGTAACCGTGCTGTGCCCTGTGTGTCACTGTGTGTAACCGTGCTGTGCCCTGTGTGTCAGTGTGTAACCGTGCTGTGCCCTGTGTGTCACTGTGTGTAACCGTGCTGTGCCCTGTGTGTCACTGTGTGTAACCGTGCTGTGCCCTGTGTGTAACCGTGCCGTGCCCCGTGTGTCCCTGTGTGTAACCGTGCCGTGCCCCGTGTGTCCCTGTGTGTAACCGTGCCGTGCCCCGTGTGTCACTGTGTGTAACCGTGCCGTGCCCTGTGTGTCACTGTGTGTAACCGTGCCGTGTAACCGTGCCCCGTGTGTAACCGTGCCGTGCCCCGTGTGTAACCGTGCCGTGCCCCGTGTGTAACCGTGCCGTGCCCTGTGTGTCACTGTGTGTAACCGTGCCCTGTGTGTCACTGTGTGTAACTGTGCCGTGCCCTGTGTGTCACTGTGTGTAACCGTGCCCTGTGTGTCACTGTGTGTAACCGTGCCGTGTCACTGTGTGTAACCGTGCCGTGCCCTGTGTGTAACCGTGCCGTGCCCTGTGTGTAACCGTGCTGTGCCCTGTGTGTCACTGTGTGTAACCGTGCCGTGCCCCGTGTGTAACCGTGCCGTGCCCTGTGTGTCACTGTGTGTAACCGTGCCGTGCCCTGTGTGTCACTGTGTGTAACCGTGCCCTGTGTGTCACTGTGTGTAACCGTGCCGTGTCACTGTGTGTAACCGTGCCGTGCGTGTAACCGTGCCGTGCCCTGTGTGTCACTGTGTGTAACCGTGCCGTGCCCTGTGTGTCACTGTGTGTAACCGTGCCGTGCCCTGTGTGTCACTGTGTGTAACCGTGCCGTGCCCTGTGTGTAACCGTGCCGTGCCCTGTGTGTCACTGTGTGTAACCGTGCCGTGCCCTGTGTGTAACCGTGCCGTGCCCTGTGTGTCACTGTGTGTAACCGTGCCGTGCCCTGTGTGTAACCGTGCCGTGCCCTGTGTGTCACTGTGTGTAACCGTGCCGTGCCCTGTGTGTCACTGTGTGTAACCGTGCTGTGCCCTGTGTGTCACTGTGTGTAACCGTGCCGTGCCCTGTGTGTCACTGTGTGTAACCGTGCCGTGCCCTGTGTGTCACTGTGTGTAACCGTGCCGTGCCCTGTGTGTCACTGTGTGTAACCGTGCCGTGCCCTGTGTGTCACTGTGTGTAACCGTGCCGTGCCCTGTGTGTCACTGTGTGTAACCGTGCCGTGCCCTGTGTGTCACTGTGTGTAACCGTGCCGTGCCCTGTGTGTCACTGTGTGTAACCGTGCCGTGTGTGTCCATGTAACCGTGCCGTGTGTCAGTGTGTAACCGTGCTGTGCCCTGTGTTTCAGTGTGTGTAACCGTGCTGTGCCCTGTGTGTCACTGTGTAACCGTGCTGTGCCCTGTGTGTCACTGTGTGTAACCGTGCCGTGTGTGTCCATGTAACCGTGCCGTGTGTCAGTGTGTAACCGTGCCGTGTGTCAGTGTGTAACCGTGCCGTGTGTCAGTGTGTAACCGTGCCGTGTGTCAGTGTGTAACCGTGCCGTGTGTCCTGTATGTCACTGTGTAACCGTGCCGTGCGTATCAGTGTGTAACGGTGCCGTGCCGTGTCCTGTATGAGATTGTGTAACGGTGCCGTGCCCTGTATGAGATTGTGTAACGGTGCTGTGCCGTGTCCTGTATGAGATTGTGTAACGGTGCCGTGTCCTGTGTATCAGTGTGTAACCGTGCCGTGTCCTGTGTGTCAGTGTGTAACCGTGCCGTGTCCTGTGTGTCAGTGTGTAACCGTGCCGTGTCCTGTGTATCAGTGTGTAACTGTGCCGTGTCCTGTGTGTCACTGTGTGTAACCGTGCCGTGCCCTGTGTCAGTGTGTGTAACCGTGCTGTGCCCTGTGTGTCAGTGTGTGTAACCGTGCTGTGCCCTGTGTGTCAGTGTGTAACCGTGCTGTGCCCTGTGTGTGTGTAACCGTGCTGTGCCCTGTGTGTGTGTAACCGTGCTGTGCCCTGTGTGTCAGTGTGTGTAACCGTGCTGTGCCCTGTGTGTCACTGTGTAACCGTGCCGTGTGTCGTGTGTGTCTGTGTAACCGTGCCATGTGTCGTGTGTGTCAGTGTGTAACCGTGCCGTGTGTCGTGTGTCAGTGTGTAACCGTGCCGTGTGTGTCAGTGTGTAACCGTGCCGTGTGTCGTGTGTCAGTGTGTAACCGTGCCGTGTGTCCTGTATGTCACTGTGTAACCGTGCCGTGTCCTGTATGAGATTGTGTAACGGTGCCGTGCAGTGTCCTGTATGAGATTGTGTAACGGTGCCGTGCCGTGTCCTGTATGAGATTGTGTAACGGTGCCGTGCGTCAGTGTGTAACTGTGCCGTGTCCTGTGCGTCAGTGTGTAACCGTGCCGTGTCCTGTGTGTAACTGTGCCGTGTCCTGTGTATCAGTGTGTAACCGTGCCGTGTCCTGTGTATCAGTGTGTAACCGTGCCGTGCCCTGTGTATCAGTGTGTGTAACCGTGCCGTGTCCTGTGCATCAGTGTGTAACCGTGCCGTGTCCTGTGTATCAGTGTGTAACCGTGCCGTGTCCTGTGTGTCAGTGTGTAACCGTGCCGTGTCCTGTGTGTCAGTGTGTAACCGTGCCGTGTCCTGTGTGTCAGTGTGTAACCGTGCCGTGTCCTGTGTGTCAGTGTGTAACCGTGCCGTGTCCTGTGTGTCAGTGTGTAACCGTGCCGTGTCCTGTGTATCAGTGTGTAACTGTGCCGTGTCCTGTGTGTCAGTGTGTAACCGTGCCGTGTCCTGTGTGTCAGTGTGTAACCGTGCCGTGTCCTGTGTATCAGTGTGTAACCGTGCCGTGTCCTGTGTGTCAGTGTGTAACCGTGCCGTGTCCTGTGTGTCAGTGTGTAACCGTGCCGTGTCCTGTGTGTCAGTGTGTAACCGTGCCGTGTCCTGTGTATCAGTGTGTAACCGTGCCGTGTCCTGTGTGTCAGTGTGTAACCGTGCCGTGTCCTGTGTGTCAGTGTGTAACCGTGCCGTGTCCTGTGTGTCAGTGTGTAACCGTGCCGTGTCCTGTGTATCAGTGTGTAACTGTGCCGTGTCCTGTGTGTCAGTGTGTAACCGTGCCGTGTCCTGTGTATCAGTGTGTAACCGTGCCGTGTCCTGTGTGTCAGTGTGTAACCGTGCCGTGTCCTGTGTATCAGTGTGTAACCGTGCCGTGTCCTGTGTGTCAGTGTGTAACCGTGCCGTGTCCTGTGTGTCAGTGTGTAACCGTGCCGTGTCCTGTGTATCAGTGTGTAACCGTGCCGTGTCCTGTGTGTCAGTGTGTAACCGTGCCGTGTCCTGTGTGTCAGTGTGTAACCGTGCCGTGTCCTGTGTGTGTGTGTGCACGCACACGTATAATCATGCACCAGTTTGAGACTGCCTCCTACCTGAAGCTCTAGCTCACTCTGTTCCTGCTCGGGCCCTTCCTTCCTTGCCACATTCACCAGTTTGCTCGACCTGGTCAAGTTGTGTGATGGGTCAGAGAGACATTTACAGAGCCTGCATGACCAGGATCCGTGTATCGATATACTGCAAAGTAGGGCATCTGACAATCCGGGCATTCAGCAGTTCAGCTGTCACCCGAGAATAACGACGAGTCTCTCTCTTCAATCTTCAGGGGTGTCCATGTCTCTCTCTCTATCTCTCTCCTCCTCCCTCCTTCTCTCACATCTTCCCACACTGTCCCCGACTGTCTCTCCCTCTCTTCTTCTCCTCCTCCTCCTCCTCCCTCTCTCTCTGTGTGTGTCTCTCTCTCTCCCCCCACCCCTGCTTCCCCCCTCTCCCTCCCCAGTTCTCTATCGACCTATCTCTCTCCCTCGCCACCCTTCCCTTCCTCTCACACCCCTTCCTCCTTCTCCCTCCCTACCTCCCCCTCACTCTCCCATAAGAACGTATGAAATAGGAGCAGGAGTAGGCCATCAGGCCCCTCGAGCCTGCTCCGCCATTCAACAAGATCATGGCTGATCTTCTACCTCAACACCATTTTCCTGCACTATCCCCATATCTCTTAATGCCTTTAATATCTAGAAATCTATCGATCTCTGTTTTGAACATACTCAATGACTGAGCCTCCACAGCCCTCTGGGGTAGAGAATTCCAAAGATCCACCACCCTGTGAGTGAAGAAATTTCTCCTCATCTCAGTCCCCAATGTCCTGCCCCTTATTCTGAGACTGTGACCCCTGGTTCTAGATTCCCCAGCCAGGGGAAACATCCTCCCTGCATCTACCCGTCGAGCCCTGTAAGAATTTTGTATGTTTCCCCGTCTCCCACTCTCTCTGTCTGATCGCTCCCCCTCTCACTCCCTCCCCCCTCACTCTCTATCTATCCCCTCCTCTCACCCACTCTATCTATCTATCGCCCACCCTCCCTCTCACTCTCCTCCCCCCTCTCACTCTCCTCCCCCCTCTCACTCTCCTTCCATCCTTCTCTCCACCCCCCTCTCTCGATCCTTCCATCCTTCTCACTCTCTCCCTCGCCCCCGATCCTTCTCTCCCTCTCCCCCGATCCTTCTCTCCCTCTCCCCCGATCCTTCTCTCCCTCTCCCCCGATCCTCCTCTCCCTCTCCCCCGATCCTCCTCTCCCTCTCCCCCGATCCTCCTCTCCCTCTCCCCCGATCCTTCTCTCCCTCTCCCCCTATCCTCCTCTCCCTCTCCCCCTATCCTTCTCTCCCTCTCCCCCTATCCTTCTCTCCCTCTCCCCCTATCCTTCTCTCCCTCTCCCCCTATCCTTCTCTCCCTCTCCCCCGATCCTTCTCTCCCTCCCCCCCATCCTCCTCTCCCTCCCCCCCGATCCTCCTCTCCCTCTCCCCCGATCCTCCTCTCCCTCTCCCCCGATCCTCCTCTCCCTCTCCCCCGATCCTCCTCTCCCTCTCCCCCGATCCTCCTCTCCCTCGCCCCCGATCCTCCTCTCCCTCGCCCCCGATCCTCCTCTCCCTCGCCCCCGATCCTCCTCTCCCCCTCCCCCGATCCTCCTCTCCCCCTCCCCCGATCCTCCTCTCCCTCTCCCCCGATCCTTCTCTCCCTCTCCCCCGATCCTCCCCTCCCTCTCTCCCTCTCCCCCTATCCTTCTCTCCCTCTCCCCCTATCCTTCTCTCCCTCTCCCCCGATCCTCCTCTCCCTCTCCCCCGATCCTCCTCTCCCTCTCCCCCGATCCTCCTCTCCCTCGCCCCCGATCCTCCTCTCCCTCGCCCCCGATCCTCCTCTCCCTCTCCCCCGATCCTCCTCTCCCTCTCCCCCGATCCTCCTCTCCCTCTCCCCCGATCCTCCCCTCCCTCTCCCCCGATCCTTCTCTCCCTCTCCCCCGATCCTCCCCTCCCTCTCTCCCTCTCCCCCTATCCTTCTCTCCCTCTCCCCCTATCCTTCTCTCCCTCTCCCCCGATCCTCCTCTCCCTCTCCCCCGATCCTCCTCTCCCTCTCCCCCGATCCTCCTCTCCCTCTCCCCCGATCCTCCTCTCCCTCTCCCTCGATCCTCCTCTCCCTCTCCCCCGATCCTCCTCTCCCTCGCCCCCGATCCTCCTCTCCCTCGCCCCCGATCCTCCTCTCCCTCTCCCCCGATCCTCCTCTCCCTCTCCCCCGATCCTCCTCTCCCTCTCCCCCGATCCTCCCCTCCCTCTCCCACGATCCTTCTCTCCCTCTCCCCCGATCCTCCCCTCCCTCTCTCCCTCTCCCCCGATCCTTCTCTCCCTCTCCCCCGATCCTTCTCTCCCTCTCCCCCGATCCTCCTCTCCCTCCCCCCCGATCCTCCTCTCCCTCCCCCCCGATCCTCCTCTCCCTCGCCCCCGATCCTCCTCTCCCTCGCCCCCGATCCTCCTCTCCCTCGCCCCCGATCCTCCTCTCCCTCTCCCCCGATCCTCCTCTCCCTCTCCCCCGATCCTCCTCTCCCTCTCCCCCGATCCTCCTCTCCCTCTCCCCCGATCCTCCTCTCCCTCTCCCCCGATCCTCCTCTCCCTCTCCCCCGATCCTCCTCTCCCTCGCCCCCGATCCTCCTCTCCCTCTCCCCCGATCCTCCTCTCCCTCTCCCCCGATCCTCCTCTCCCTCGCCCCCGATCCTCCTCTCCCTCTCCCCCGATCCTCCTCTCCCTCTCCCCCGATCCTCCTCTCCCTCTCCCCCGATCCTCCTCTCCCTCTCCCCCGATCCTCCTCTCCCTCGCCCCCGATCCTCCTCTCCCTCTCCCCCGATCCTGCTCTCCCTCTCCCCCGATCCTCCTCTCCCTCTCCCCCTATCCTTCTCTCCCTCTCCCCCTATCCTTCTCTCCCTCTCCCCCTATCCTCCTCTCCCTCTCCCCCGATCCTGCTCTCCCTCTCCCCCGATCCTCCTCTCCCTCTCCCCCGATCCTTCTCTCCCTCTCCCCCGATCCTCCTCTCCCTCTCCCCCGATCCTTCTCTCCCTCTCCCCCGATCCTTCTCTCCCTCTCCCCCGATCCTTCTCTCCCTCTCCCCCGATCCTTCTCTCCCTCGCCCCCGATCCTCCTCTCCCTCGCCCCCGATCCTCCTCTCCCTCTCCCCCGATCCTCCTCTCCCTCTCCCCCGATCCTTCTCTCCCTCTCCCCCGATCCTCCTCTCCCTCTCCCCCGATCCTTCTCTCCCTCTCCCCCGATCCTCCTCTCCCTCTCCCCCGATCCTTCTCTCCCTCGCCCCCGATCCTTCTATCCCTCGCCCCCGATCCTTCTCTCCCTCTCCCCCGATCCTCCTCTCCCTCTCCCCCGATCCTCCTCTCCCTCGCCCCCGATCCTCCTCTCCCTCTCCCCCTATCCTTCTCTCCCTCTCCCCCGATCCTTCTCTCCCTCTCCCCCGATCCTCCTCTCCCTCTCCCCCGATCCTTCTCTCCCTCGCCCCCGATCCTTCTATCCCTCGCCCCCGATCCTTCTCTCCCTCTCTCCATCCATTTCTCTATCCAACCCCCCCTCCCTATCCTCTCTCTCTCCCTATCTATCCTTCTCTCTCTCTCTCTCTCCTTCTCCCCCCCCTATCCTCTCTCTCTCTCCTTCTCCCCCCCTATCCTTTCTCTCTCTCTCTCTCCTTCTCCCCCCCTATCCTTTCTCTCTCTCCTTCTCCCCCCCCCTATCCTTTCTCTCTCTCTCTCTCCCCTTCTCCCCCCCTATCATAGAAGTTACAACATGGAAACAGGCCCTTTGGCCCAACATGTCCATGTCGCCCAGTTTATACCACTAAGCTAGTCCCAATTGCCTGCACTTGGCCCATATCCCTCTATACCCATCTTACCCATGTAACTGTCCAAATGCTTTTTAAAAGACAAAATTGTACCCGCCTCTACTACTGCCTCTGGCAGCTCGTTCCAGACACTCACCACCCTTTGAGTGAAAAAATTGCCCCTCTGGACCCTTTTGTATCTCTCCCCTCTCACCTTAAATCTGTGCCCCCTCGTTATAGACTCCCCTACCTTTGGGAAAAGATTTTGACTATCGACCTTATCTATGCCCCTCATTATTTTATAGACTTCTATAAGATCACCCCTTAACTTCCTACTCTCCAGGGAAAAAAGTCTCAGTCTGTCTAACCTCTCCCTGTAAGTCAAACCATCAAGTCCCGGTAGCATCCCAGTAAATCTTTTCTGCACTCTTTCTAGTTTAATAATATCCTTTCTATAATAGGGTGACCAGAACTGTACACAGTATTCCAAGTGTGGCCTCACCAATGCCCTGTACAAATTCAACAAGACATCCCAACTCCTGCATTCAATGTTCTGACCAATGAAACCAAGCATGCCGAATGCCTTCTTCACCACCCTATCCACCTGTGACTCCACTTTCAAGGAGCTATGAACCTGTACTCCTAGATCTCTTTGTTCTATAACTCTCCCCAACGCCCTATCATTAACGGAGTAGGTCCTGGCCCGATTCGATCTACCAAAATGGCATCACCTCACATTTATCTAAATTAACGCCATCTGCCATTCATCGGCCCACTGGCCTTTCTCTCCTCTCTCTTTCTCTTTCTCCCCCCTATCCTTTCTCTCTCTCCTTCTCCCCCCTATCCTTTCTCTCTCTCTCTCTCTCCCCTTCTCCCCCCCTATCCTCTCTCTCTCTCCTTCTCCCCCCCCTATCCTTTCTCTCTCTCTCTCTCTCTCTCCCCTTCTCCCCCCTATCCTTGTCTCTCTCTCTCTCTCTCTCTCCCCTTCTCCCCCCCTATCCTCTCTCTCTCTCCTTCTCCCCCCCCTATCCTTTCTCTCTCTCTCTCTCTCCTTCTCCCCCCTATCCTTTCTCTCTCTCTCTCTCTCTCTCCCCTTCTCCCCCCCTATCCTCTCTCTCTCTCTCCTTCTCCCCCCCTATCCTCTCTCTCTCTCCTTCTCCCCCCCTATCCTTTCTCTCTCTCTCTCTCTCCCCCTTCTCCCCCCCTATCCTCTCTCTCTCTCCTTCTCCCCCCTATCCTTTCTCTCTCTCTCTCTCTCCCCTTCTCCCCCCTATCCTCTCTCTCTCTCTCTCTCCTTCTCCCCCCCTATCCTCTCTCTCTCTCCTTCTCCCCCCTAGCCTTTCTCTCTCTCTCTCTCCTTCTCCCCCCTATCCTTTCTCTCTCTCTCTCTCTCCTTCTCCCCCCCATCCTTTCTCTCTCTCTCCTTCTCCCCACTATCCTTTCTCTCTCTCTCTCTCTCTCCTTCTCCCCCCTATCCTTTCTCTCTCTCTCGTCTCCTTCTCCCCCTATCCTTTCTCTCTCTCTCTCTCTCTCTCCTTCTCCCCCCTATCCTTCTTTCTCTTTCTCTCTCTCCTTCTCCCCCCTATCCTTTCTCTCTCTCTCTCTCTCCTTCTCCCCCCCTATCCTTTCTCTCTCTCTCTCTCTCCTTCTCCCCCCTATCCTTTCTCTCTCTCTCTCTCTCTCCTTCTCCCCCCTATCCTTTCTCTCTCTCTCTCTCTCTCCCCTTCTCCCCCCCTATCCTCTCTCTCTCTCCTTCTCCCCCCCCTATCCTTTCTCTCTCTCTCTCTCCTTCTCCCCCCTATCCTTTCTCTCTCTCTCTCTCCTTCTCCCCCTATCCTTTCTCTCTCTCTCTCTCTCTCCTTCTCCCCCCTATCCTTTCTCTCTCTCTCTCTCTCCCCTTCTCCCCCCCTATCCTCTCTCTCTATCCTTTCTTTCTCTCTCTCTCTCTCTCTCTCTCCTTCTCCCCCCTATCCTTTCTCTCTCTCTCTCTCTCTCCTTCTCCCCCTATCCTTTCTTTCTCTCTCTCTCTCTCCTTCTCCCCCCTATCCTTTCTCTCTCTCTCTCTCTCTCCTTCTCCCCCCCCTATCCTTTCTCTCTCTCTCTCTCTCTCTCCTTCTCCCCCCTATCCTTTCTCTCTCTCTCTCTCTCCTTCTCCCCCCTATCCTTTCTCTCTATCTCTCTCTCTCTCTCCTTCTCCCCCTATCCTTTCTCTCTCTCTTTCTCTCTCTCCTTCTCCCCCTATCCTTTCTCTCTCTCTCTCTCTCTCTCCTTCTCCCCCCACTATCCTTTCTTTCTCTCTCTCTCCTTCTCCCCCCTATCCTTTCTCTCTCTCTCTCTCTCTCTCCTCTCCCCCCTATCCTTTCTCTCTCTCTCTCTCTCTCTCCTTCTCCCCCCACTATCCTTTCTTTCTCTCTCTCTCTCTCTCCTTCTCCCCCCATCCTTTCTCTCTCTCTCTCTCTCTCTCCTTCTCCCCCCTCATCCTTTCTCTCTCTCTCTCTCTCTCTCCTTCTCCCCCCCATCCTTTCTCTCTCTCTCTCTCTCCTTCTCCCCCCCATCCTTTCTCTCTCTCTCTCTCTATCCTTCTCCCCCTCTCTCTCTATCCTTCTCCCCCTCTCTCTCTATCCTTCTCCCCCTCTCTCTCTATCCTTTCTCTCTCTCTCTCTCCTTCTCCCCCTCTCTCTCTCTCTCTCTCCTTCTCCCCCCTATCCTTTCTCTCTCTCTCTCTCTCCTTCTCCCCCCCTATCCTCTCTCTCTCTCTCTCCTTCTCCCCCTATCCTTTCTCTCTCTCTCTCTCTTCCTTCTCCCCCTCTCTCTCTATCCTTTCTCTCTCTCTCTCCCCTTCTCCCCCCTATCCTCTCTCTCTCTCTCTCTCCTTCTCCCCCCTATCCTCTCTCTCTCTCCTTCTCCCCCCCTATCCTTTCTCTCTCTCTCTCTCTCTCCTTCTCCCCCCTATCCTTTCTCTCTCTCTCTCTCTCCTTCTCCCCCCATCCTTTCTCTCTCTCTCCTTCTCCCCACTATCCTTTCTCTCTCTCTCTCTCTCTCTCCTTCTCCCCCCTATCCTTTCTTTCTCTTTCTCTCTCTCCTTCTCCCCCTATCCTTTCTCTCTCTCTCTCTCTCCTTCTCCCCCCCTATCCTTTCTCTCTCTCTCTCTCTCCTTCTCCCCCCTATCCTTTCTCTCTCTCTCTCTCTCTCCTTCTCCCCCCTATCCTTTCTCTCTCTCTCTCTCTCCCCTTCTCCCCCCCTATCCTCTCTCTCTCTCCTTCTCCCACCCTATCCTTTCTCTCTCTCTCTCTCTCTCCTTCTCCCCCCTATCCTTTCTCTCTCTCTCTCTCCTTCTCCCCCCTATCCTTTCTCTCTCTCTCTCTCTCTCCTTCTCCCCCCTATCCTTTCTCTCTCTCTCTCTCTCCCCTTCTCCCCCCCTATCCTCTCTCTCTATCCTTTCTTTCTCTCTCTCTCTCTCTCTCTCCTTCTCCCCCCTATCCTTTCTCTCTCTCTCTCTCTCCTTCTCCCCCTATCCTTTCTTTCTCTCTCTCTCTCTCCTTCTCCCCCCTATCCTTTCTCTCTCTCTCTCTCTCTCCTTCTCCCCCCCCTATCCTTTCTCTCTCTCTCTCTCTCTCCTTCTCCCCCCTATCCTTTCTCTCTCTCTCTCTCTCCTTCTCCCCCCTATCCTTTCTCTCTCTCTCTCTCTCTCCTTCTCCCCCCTATCCTTTCTCTCTCTCTTTCTCTCTCTCCTTCTCCCCCCTATCCTTTCTCTCTCTCTCTCTCTCTCTCTCTCCTTCTCCCCCACTATCCTTTCTTTCTCTCTCTCTCCTTCTCCCCCCTATCCTTTCTCTCTCTCTCTCTCTCTCTCTCCTTC
>NW_027139135.1:0-20077 GCF_035084215.1 Heptranchias perlo | reverse complement strand
TAACACGGTGGGCAGGACATTAGAAGAAGAGATCAAAAAAGATATAAAGACATTTAAGATAGAAAGTGGGGAGATAAATGAAAACTAATCAAACTGAGAGAGGATAAATCCCCTGGTCCGGATGGATTGCATCCACGAATATTAAAAGTTAGGGAAGAGATAGCAGAGGCACTATTACATATATAGAAATCATAGAAAGGTTGCAGCACAAAAGGAGGCCATTCAGCCCATCGAGTCCGTGCCAGCACTATGCAAGAGCAATCCAGCTAATCCCACTCACCCGCTCTATCCCCGCAGCCCTGCAATTTTTTTCCTGTTGAGTATCCAGTTCCCTTTTGAAGGCCATGATTGAATCTGCCTCCACCACCCCCTCGGGCAGTGCATTCCAGATCCTAACCACTCGCTGTGTAAAAAGTTATAAATATATAAGATATATAAAAGTTCATTAGAAAAGGGAATAGTGCCAGAGGATTGGCGGACAGTTAATGTGATTCCTATATTTAAAATGGAGATAAAACCAGTCCAGGGAACTATAGACCAGTGAGCTCAACATTGTTGGTAGGAAAGATAATGGAATCCTTACTCAAAGATGTAATAGAAAAACATCTAGAAACTGAAAATATAATAAGAATAGTCAGCACGGATTTCAGAGGGAAGGCCAGGCTTGACCAACTTTATTGGATTCTTGGAAGAATTAACAGAAAGGGTAGATGAGGGTAATGTAGTAGATGTAATATATTTAGATTTTCAAAAGGCCTTCGATCAGGTACTGCATTGTGGACTCATGACTAAGGTCAGAGCTTGTGGAGTCAGGGGACAGGTAGCAGAATGGATAGCAAGCTGGCTACAAAACAGGAAACGGAGAGTAGGGGTTAAGGGTAGGTACCCAGACTGGTGGAAGGTGGGAAGTGGTGTTCCCCAGGGATCGGTGCTGGGACCACTGTTGTTCACCAGTTACATCAACAATTTGGACTCAGGAATCGGAAGTACAATTTCAAAATTTGTGGACGACATGAAATTGGGAGGTGTAGTTAATAGAAAGGAAGAATGCATTAAAATGCAAGAGGAAATTAATTAAAGTTGCAGAATGGACGTGTAATTGGCAAATGTATTTCAATATAGATCAGTGTGAGGTGGTAGATTTTGGTAGGAAGAATAAGGGGGCCACATACTGGTTGGATAATAAGAGTAAACGGGGTAGAGGAACAAAGGATCTGGGGTAGAGATACACAAATCACTAAAAGTAGTGACACAGGTTAATAAGGCCATAAAAGGCAAACCAAGCACTGGGGTTCACTTCTAGAGGGATAGAATTGAAAAGCCGAGAAGTTATGTTAAACTTGTATAGAACCTTGGTTAGACCACACTTGGAGCACTGTGAACAGTTCTGGTCTCCATATTATAAAAAGGATATAGAGGCACTGGAGAAGGTGCAAAAAAGATTCACAAGGATGATACCAGAACTGAGAGGATATAATTATCAGGAAAGACTGAACAGGCTGGGGCTCTTTTCTCTAGAAAAGAGAAGATTGAGGGGTGACCTGATAGAGATCTTTAAGATTATGAAAGGGTTCGATAGGGTAGACGTAGAGAAAATGTTTCCACTTGTGGGGAGTCTAAAACTAGAGGTCATAAAAATAAGATAGTCACTAATAAATCCAATAGGGAATTCAGGAGAAACTTCTTTACCCAGAGAGTGGTGAGAATGTGGAACTCACTCCTACAAGGAGTAGTTGAGGTGAATAGTGTAGATACATTTAAGGGGAAGCTGGATAAACACATGAGGGAGAAAGGAATAGAAGGATATGGAGATAGGGTGAGATGGAGTAGGGAGGGAGGAGGCTCGTGTGGAGCATAAACGCCGGGATAGACCAGTTGGGCCGAATGGCCTGTTTCTGTGCTGCAGTTTCGATGTAACTCGATGTAACACTTGTCTGCTCTGATAGAGTGCAGTGTTACCCCAGACTGCAAGATACGCCCAACCCATAGAGAAATACTGTGAGATGCTAACGGTGACCGTGCCGATCAGTGACATACTCCATGTGCCCAGGACATGCTGTGGTGAATCCTGTCCAACTGGACTGATCCCAACACCTTCACTTACAGCCTCCCCGTTAATCAGAGCATTCCCACTCTGCCTTTTTTGGTTTATTCATCTCCGGACTTCAACAACAACAACAACTTGCATTTATATAGCGTCTTTAACGCAGTAAAACGTCCCAAGGCGCTTCACAGGAGCGATTATCAAACAAAATTTGACACCGAGCCACGTAAGGAGATATTAGGACAGGTGACCAAAAGCTTGATCAAAGAGGTAGGTTTTAAGGAGCATCTTAAAGGAGGAGAGAGGGGGAGAGGTTTAGGGGGGGAATTGTAACAGTTCTCAGTGTTATTGAGTCGATGGGCAAACAGCAAACAATGAAACTCATCGAGTGAGAACATGTCCGACAGGAACCAATGACTCTCCGGCTGGTTCCACAGCAGCTCGGGGCTTTCGCCGTCAGATGGGGAAGGCGGGGTGGAGGGTACAGGTCCCCTCTCCCCCTGAAGGTGCTGACTCTCACTGGGGTACAGGTCCCCTCTCCCCCTGAAGGTGCTGACTCTCACTGGGGTACAGGTCCCCTCCTCTCCTGAAGGTGCTGACTCTCACTGGGGTACGGGCCCCCTCTCCCCCTGAAGGTGCTGACTCTCACTGGGGTACGGGTCCCCTCTCCCCCTGAAGGTGCTGACTCTCACTGGGGTACAGGTCCCCTCCTCTCCTAAAGGTGCTGACTCTCACTGGGGTACAGGCCCCCTCTCCCCCTGAAGGTGCTGACTCTCACTGGGGTACGGGTCCCCTCTCCCCCTGAAGGTGCTGACTCTCACTGGGGTACGGGCCCCCTCTCCCCCTGAAGGTGCTGACTCTCACTGGGGTTCAGGTCCCCTCTCCCCCTGAAGGTGCTGACTCTCACTGAGGTACAGGTCCCCTCCTCTCCTGAAGGTGCTGACTCTCACTGGGGTACAGGTCCCCTCTCCCCCTGAAGGTGCTGACTCTCACTGGGGTACAGGTCCTCTCCTCTCCTGAAGGTGCTGACTCTCACTGGGGTACAGGTCCCCTCCTCTCCTGAAGGTGCTGACTCTCACTGGGGTACGGGTCCCCTCTCCCCCTGAAGGTGCTGACTCTCACTGGGGTACAGGTCCCCTCTCCCCCTGAAGGTGCTGACTCTCACTGGGGTACGGGTCCCCTCTCCCCCTGAAGGTGCTGACTCTCACTGGGGTACAGGTCCCCTCCTCTCCTGAAGGTGCTGACTCTCACTGGGGTACAGGTCCCCTCCTCTCCTGAAGGTGCTGACTCTCACTGGGGTACAGGTCCCGTCCTCTCCTGAAGGTGCTGACTCTCACTGGGGTACAGGTCCCCTCCTCTCCTAAAGGTGCTGACTCTCACTGGGGTACGGGCCCCCTCTCCCCCTGAAGGTGCTGACTCTCACTGGGGTACGGGTCCCCTCTCCCCCTGAAGGTGCTGACTCTCACTGGGGTACAGGTCCCCTCTCCCCCTGAAGGTGCTGACTCTCACTGGGGTACAGGTCCCCTCCTCTCCTAAAGGTGCTGACTCTCACTGGGGTACGGGCCCCCTCTCCCCCTGAAGGTGCTGACTCTCACTGGGGTACGGGTCCCCTCTCCCCCTGAAGGTGCTGACTCTCACTGGGGTACGGGCCCCCTCTCCCCCTGAAGGTGCTGACTCTCACTGGGGTACAGGTCCCCTCTCCCCTTGAAGGTGCTGACTCTCACTGGGGTACGGGTCCCCTCTCCCCCTGAAGGTGCTGACTCTCACTGGGGTACGGGTCCCCTCTCCCCCTGAAGGTGCTGACTCTCACTGGGGTACGGGTCCCCTCTCCCCCTGAAGGTGCTGACTCTCACTGGGGTTCAGGTCCCCTCCTCTCCTGAAGGTGCTGACTCTCACTGGGGTACAGGTCCCCTCCTCTCCTGAAGGTGCTGACTCTCACTGGTGTACAGGTCCCCTCTCCCCCTGAAGGTGCTGACTCTCACTGGGGTACAGGTCCCCTCTCCCCCTGAAGGTGCTGACTCTCACTGGGGTACATGTCCCCTCCTCTCCTGAAGGTGCTGACTCTCACTGGGGTACATGTCCCCTCCTCTCCTGAAGGTGCTGACTCTCACTGGGGTACAGGTCCCCTCTCCCCCTGAAGGTGCTGACTCTCACTGGGGTACATGTCCCCTCCTCTCCTGAAGGTGCTGACTCTCACTGGGGTACATGTCCCCTCCTCTCCTAAAGGTGCTGACTCTCACTGGGGTACAGGTCCCCTCCTCTCCTGAAGGTGCTGACTCTCACTGGGGTACAGGTCCCCTCTCCCCCTGAAGGTGCTGACTCTCACTGGGGTACGGGTCCCCTCTCCCCCTGAAGGTGCTGACTCTCACTGGGGTACGGGTCCCCTCTCCCCCTGAAGGTGCTGACTCTCACTGGGGTACGGGCCCCCTCTCCCCCTGAATGTGCTGACTCTCACTGGGGTACAGGTCCCCTCTCCCCCTGAAGGTGCGGACTCTCACTGGGGTACGGGCCCCCTCTCCCCCTGAAGGTGCTGACTCTCACTGGGGTACAGGTCCCCTCCTCTCCTGAAGGTGCTGACTCTCACTGGGGTACGGGTCCCCCCCTCTCCTGAAGGTGCTGACTCTCACTGGGGTACGGGTCCCCTCTCCCCCTGAAGGTGCTGACTCTCACTGGGGTACGGGTCCCCTCCTCTCCTGAAGGTGCTGACTCTCACTGGGGTACGGGTCCCCTCTCCCCCTGAAGGTGCTGACTCTCACTGGGGTACAGGTCCCCTCTCCCCCTGAAGGTGCTGACTCTCACTGGGGTACGGGCCCCCTCTCCCCCTGAAGGTGCTGACTCTCACTGGGGTACGGGCCCCCTCTCCCCCTGAAGGTGCTGACTCTCACTGGGGTACGGGCCCCCTCTCCCCCTGAAGGTGCTGACTCTCACTGGGGTACGGGCCCCCTCTCCCCCTGAAGGTGCTGACTCTCACTGGGGTACGGGTCCCCTCTCCCCCTGAAGGTGCTGACTCTCACTGGGGTACAGGTCCCCTCTCCCCCTGAAGGTGCTGACTCTCACTGGGGTACGAGTCCCCTCTCCCTCTGAAGGTGCTGACTCTCACTGGGGTACAGGTCCCCTCCTCTCCTGAAGGTGCTGACTCTCACTGGGGTACAGGTCCCCTCCTCTCCTGAAGGTGCTGACTCTCACTGGGGTACAGGTCCCCTCTCCCCCTGAAGGTGCTGACTCTCACTGGGGTACAGGTCCCCTCTCCCCCTGAAGGTGCTGACTCTCACTGGGGTACGGGCCCCCTCTCCCCCTGAATGTGCTGACTCTCACTGGGGTACAGGTCCCCTCTCCCCCTGAAGGTGCGGACTCTCACTGGGGTACGGGCCCCCTCTCCCCCTGAAGGTGCTGACTCTCACTGGGGTACAGGTCCCCTCCTCTCCTGAAGGTGCTGACTCTCACTGGGGTACAGGTCCCCTCCTCTCCTGAAGGTGCTGACTCTCACTGGGGTACGGGTCCCCCCCTCTCCTGAAGGTGCTGACTCTCACTGGGGGACGGGTCCCCTCTCCCCCTGAAGGTGCTGACTCTCACTGGGGTACGGGTCCCCTCCTCTCCTGAAGGTGCTGACTCTCACTGGGGTACGGGCCCCCTCTCCCCCTGAAGGTGCTGACTCTCACTGGGGTACGGGTCCCCTCCTCTCCTGAAGGTGCTGACTCTCACTGGGGTACGGGTCCCCTCTCCCCCTGAAGGTGCTGACTCTCACTGGGGTACAGGTCCCCTCTCCCCCTGAAGGTGCTGACTCTCACTGGGGTACGGGCCCCCTCTCCCCCTGAAGGTGCTGACTCTCACTGGGGTACGGGCCCCCTCTCCCCCTGAAGGTGCTGACTCTCACTGGGGTACGGGCCCCCTCTCCCCCTGAAGGTGCTGACTCTCACTGGGGTACGGGCCCCCTCTCCCCCTGAAGGTGCTGACTCTCACTGGGGTACGGGTCCCCTCTCCCCCTGAAGGTGCTGACTCTCACTGGGGTACGGGTCCCCTCCTCTCCTGAAGGTGCTGACTCTCACTGGGGTACGGGTCCCCTCTCCCCCTGAAGGTGCTGACTCTCACTGGGGTACGAGTCCCCTCTCCCTCTGAAGGTGCTGACTCTCACTGGGGTACGGGTCCCCTCTCCCCCTGAAGGTGCTGACTCTCACTGGGGTACGAGTCCCCTCTCCCTCTGAAGGTGCTGACTCTCACTGGGGTACGGGTCCCCTCCTCTCCTGAAGGTGCTGACTCTCACTGGGGTACGGGCCCCCTCTCCCCCTGAAGGTGCTGACTCTCACTGGGGTACGGGCCCCCTCTCCCCCTGAAGGTGCTGACTCTCACTGGGGTACGAGTCCCCTCTCCCTCTGAAGGTGCTGACTCTCACTGGGGTACGAGTCCCCTCTCCCTCTGAAGGTGCTGACTCTCAATGGGCTATAGTTCGAAAGGTTCAGGTCACTTTGTACCTAATCAAAGGGCCATTCTTTGTGTGAGCCGAGACTCTCACCAGATATTCTGTTTTAGGAAGCATCACATTTGAGCCGAATCCAACATTAACTGCAGAAAAACTTTGTGGATAACATTGCAGACCCGAACCGGGGGGGGGGGTCACTCCCCCAGACCCGAACCGGGGGAGGGGGGAGGTCACTCCCCCAGACCCGAACCGGGGGAGGGGGAGGGGGAGGTCACTCCCCCAGACCCGAACCGGGGGAGGGGGAGGTCACTCCCCCAGCCTGGAGACTCTGGGCCCTGACCCCAGCCCCCACCTTGGGGGGGAGTTCCTCCCAAAAGCCAGAGACCAGCCAGAAATCTCAGCATCAACAAAAGCACATCTGTTAATTGTTACAGACTTGAAACTATTTCACTCGCACTGGGCCGGTTTTCAGTCAATGAGAAACTCTCACTATCAACATATTTTCACAATCAAATTTAGTGACGAAAGACTTGCATTTACACAGTGTGTTTCACTGACCTCAGGACGTCCCAAAACATTTTACAGCCAATGAAATACTCTCATGGATCATCACTGTTATGCAAAGGAATAAAATTGGTGCCCTGGGGAGAGTGCCCCCTCCACCCGGGCCCTGGGGAGAGTGCCCCCTCCACCCGGGCCCTGGGGAGAGTGCCCCCTCCACCCGGGCCCTGGGGAGAGCGCCCCCTCCACCCGGGCCCTGGGGAGAGTGCCCCCTCCACCCGGGCCCTGGGGAGAGCGCCCCCTCCACCCGGGCCCTGGGGAGAGCGCCCTCTTCACCCGGGCCCTGGGGAGAGTGCCCCCTCCACCCGGGCCCTGGGGAGAGTGCCCCCTCCACCCGGGCCCTGGGGAGAGCGCCCCCTCCACCCGGGCCCTGGGGAGAGTGCCCCCTCCACCCGGGCCCTGGGGAGAGTGCCCCCTCCACCCGGGCCCTGGGGAGAGTGCCCCCTCCACCCGGGCCCTGGGGAGAGTGCCCCCTCCACCCGGGCCCTGGGGAGAGTGCCCCCTCCACCCGGGCCCTGGGGAGAGTGCCCCCTCCACCCGGGCCCTGGGGAGAGTGCCCCCTCCACCCGGGCCCTGGGGAGAGCGCCCCCTCCACCCGGGCCCTGGGGAGAGTGCCCCCTCCACCCGGGCCCTGGGGAGAGCGCCCCCTCCACCCGGGCCCTGGGGAGAGCGCCCTCTTCACCCGGGCCCTGGGGAGAGTGCCCCCTCCACCCGGGCCCTGGGGAGAGTGCCCCCTCCACCCGGGCCCTGGGGAGAGTGACCTCTTCACCCGGGCCCTGGGGAGAGTGCCCCCTCCACCCGGGCCCTGGGGAGAGTGCCCCCTCCACCCGGGCCCTGGGGAGAGCGCCCCCTCCACCCGGGCCCTGGGGAGAGTGCCCCCTCCACCCGGGCCCTGGGGAGAGTGCCCCCTCCACCCGGGCCCTGGGGAGAGTGCCCCCTCCACCCGGGCCCTGGGGAGAGTGCCCCCTCCACCCGGGCCCTGGGGAGAGTGCCCCCTCCACCCGGGCCCTGGGGAGAGCGCCCCCTCCACCCGGGCCCTGGGGAGAGTGCCCCCTCCACCCGGGCCCTGGGGAGAGCGCCCCCTCCACCCGGGCCCTGGGGAGAGCGACCTCTTCACCCGGGCCCTGGGGAGAGCGACCTCTTCACCCGGGCCCTGGGGAGAGCGACCTCTTCACCCGGGCCCTGGGGAGAGCGACCTCTTCACCCGGGCCCTGGGGAGAGTGCCCTCTTCACCCGGGCCCTGGGGAGAGCGCCCCCTCCACCCGGGCCCTGGGGAGAGCG
This sequence comes from Heptranchias perlo, assembly GCF_035084215.1. Classification (NCBI taxonomy): domain Eukaryota; kingdom Metazoa; phylum Chordata; class Chondrichthyes; order Hexanchiformes; family Hexanchidae; genus Heptranchias; species Heptranchias perlo. Next base: position 11,774 of record NW_027139135.1, on the reverse strand, counting down.
ACCTCTTCACCCGGGCCCTGGGGAGAGCGCCCTCTTCACCCGGGCCCTGGGGAGAGCGACCTCTTCACCCGGGCCCTGGGGAGAGCGCCCCCTCCACCCGGGCCCTGGGGAGAGCGACCTCTTCACCCGGGCCCTGGGGAGAGTGCCCCCTCCACTGGGGCCCTGGGGAGAGTGCCCCCTCCACTGGGGCCCTGGGGAGAGTGCCCCCTCCACCCGGGCCCTGGGGAGAGCGACCTCTTCACCCGGGCCCTGGGGAGAGTGCCCCCTCCACCCGGGCCCTGGGGAGAGCGACCTCTTCACCCGGGCCCTGGGGAGAGCGACCTCTTCACCCGGGCCCTGGGGAGAGTGCCCCCTCCACCCGGGCCCTGGGGAGAGCGACCTCTTCACCCGGGCCCTGGGGAGAGCGCCCCCTCCACCCGGGCCCTGGGGAGAGTGCCCCCTCCACCCGGGCCCTGGGGAGAGTGCCCCCTCCACCCGGGCCCTGGGGAGAGCGCCCCCTCCACCCGGGCCCTGGGGAGAGCGCCCCCTCCACCCGGGCCCTGGGGAGAGCGACCGCTCCACTGGGCTAACATTCGGCAGCGATGGAATCACCCTGCACCTTGGTGAACGCTGGCCGCAGTCACTCCGATTGGTCCGGCCGCGGTCACTCCGATTGGTCCGGCCGCGGTCACTCCGATTGGTCCGGCCCATGGAGCAGGCTTCAGATCCCCTTCTTTGCTCGAATGGAAGTCACCTCCTGAGAATCCTCCACGTACTGAAATCCAATCAGCATTCCCACAATAGAGAAACCTACAGGACACAGGGGGCAAAGGTCACTGACCAGGAAGTGTAACAAATACAGGACAATGGTAATACAGAGACTTTTTTCGTTCATGGGATGTGGGCGTCGCTGGCGAGGCCGGCATTTATTGCCCATCCGTGTGGTGACGGTTCTCCCACAGTGCTGTTAGGAAGGGAGTTCCAGGATTTTGACCCAGCGACGATGAAGGAACGGCGATATATTTCCAAGTCGGGATGGTGTGTGACTGGGAGGGGAACTGATGGCACAAGTCAATGGGCCACTGCTAACAATTTAAATTGAGCAACAGGTTCTACAGATTCTGTTATGTGCTTGATTGTATTGGACACTGGTGATAGGCCAGAATCTAACAGCCTCGTCCATATTTTGTGAGTCTGCCCCAGACTCCAGCTCATCCGGAGCTTTCCCAGGTGGAGTCTGTGATGGGAACTGATCCCGATCATTCCAGTGTCCCAAATACACACCCCAAGGAATAGCTTCCTCACATTCTCATCACATACAAAGGGACAGCCAACAGCAAGTGTCCCTCCTACTGGAGCACCCCACAGCCCCAACACATTCAACTTACTGGCCACTAACAGGGGTGCCATGATGCCGATCGTCATTGGTGCTGTGTGGTAAACGAATGACTCTGACAAGAAATGACCCAGAGCCAGAATAAAGGTCCACAGTGTGATATGATACAACCTGTTCGAACAGAAAGAAACAGTCAGTAACTAAATGTGGTCCTCCAGGCAATAGGCCACTCGCCCCCCAGTCCACGGATCGCTGCGCTCCCCCCAGTCCACGGGTCGCTGCGCCCCCCCCAGTCCACGGGTCGCTGCGCCCCCCCCAGTCCACGGGTCGCTGCGCCCCCCCCAGTCCACGGGTCGCTGCGCCCCCCCCAGTCCACGGGTCGCTGCGCCCCCCCCAGTCCACGGGTCGCTGCGCCCCCCCCCAGTCCACGGGTCGCTGCGCTCCCCCCAGTCCACGGGTCGCTGCGCTCCCCCCAGTCCACGGGTCGCTGCGCTCCCCCCAGTCCACGGGTCGCTGCATTGTAGGAAAATAGGAACTGGAGGAGGCCATTCAGCCCCTCGTGCCTGCTCCTCCATTCAATGAGATCATGGCTGATGTGTGACCTAACTCCATGCACCCACCTTAGCCCCATTTCCCTTAATATCTTTGGTTAACAAAAATGTACCGATCTCAGATTTAAAATTAACGATTGAGCTAGCATCAACTGCCGGTTGCAAAAGAGAATTCCAAACTTCTCCCACCCTTTGTGTGTCGGAGTGTTTCCGAACTTCAATCCTGAAAGTCCTGGCTCTAATTTTTAGGCTATGTCCCCTCGTCCTGGACTCCCCAACCAGTGGAAATAGTTTCTCTCTACCTTGTCAATTCCCCTTAATATCTTATAAACTTCGATCAGATCACCCCTTAACCTTCGAAACTCCAGAGAATACAACCCCAATTTGTGTAATCTCTCCTCGTAACTTAACCCTTGAAGTCCGGGTATCATTCTAGTAAACCTACGCTGCACTCCCTCCAAGGCCAATATGTCCTTCCGAAGGTGCGGTGCCCAGAACTGCTCACAGTACTCCAGGTGCGGTCTAACCAGGGTTTTGTGTAGCTGCAGCATAACTTCTGCCCCCTTGCACTCTAGTCCTCTAGATATAAAGGCCAGCATTCCATTAGCCTTATTGATTATTTTCTGTACCTGTCCATGATATTTTAATGATCAATGTACAGGGACTCCGAAGTCTCTTTGGACATCCACTGTTTCGAGCTTTTCACCATTTAGAAGGTACTCTGTTCTATCCTTTTTAGGTCCAAATTGGATGACCTCACACTTGCCTACATTGAAATCCATTTGCCACAGTTTTGCCCATTCACTTAATCTATTAATATCTCTCTGTAATTTTCTGCTTCCATCTACACTGCTCACAATGCTGCCAATCTTTGTGTCATCGGCAAACTTGAATATGTGGCTCTCTATCCCATCATCTAAGTTGTTAATAAATACAGTGAATAATTGAGGTCCCAACACAGATCCCTGCGGGACTCCACTAGTCACATCCTGTCAATGTGAGTACCTGCCCATTATCCCCACTCTCTGTCTCCTGTCACTCAGCCAATTTCCTAACCAGGTCAATAATTTCCCTCAACTCCATGAGCTTCAACTTTAGCGAACAGTCTCTTATGAGGGACTTTATCAAATGCCTTCTGGAAATCCATATAAACAATATCCATTGACATTCCCCTGTCACTTTAGCCACCTCTTCAAAAAATTCAATCAGGTTCGTCAGGTATGACCTACCTTTCACAAATCCACGCTGGCTCTCCCTGATCAGCTGAACATTTCAAGGTTTCAGTCACTCTATCCTTAATTATAGACTCTAGTAATTTTCCGATAACAGATAAGAACATAAGAACATAAGGAATAGGAGCAGGAGTAGGCCAATCGGCCCCTCGAGCCTGCTCCGCCATTCAATAAGATCATGGTTGATCTGATCCTAACCTCAAATCTAAATTCATGTCCAATTTCCTGCCCGCTCCCCATAACCCCTAATTCCCTTTACTTCTAGGAAACTGTCTATTTCTGTTTTAAATTTATTTAATGATGTAGCTTCCACAGCTTCCTGGGGCAGCAAATTCCACAGACCTACCACCCTCTGAGTGAAGAAGTTTCTCCTCATCTCAGTTTTGAAAGAGCAGCCCCTTATTCTAAGATTATGCCCCCTCGTTCTAGTTTCACCCATCCTTGGGAACATCCTTACCGCATCCACCCGATCAAGACCCTTTACAATCTTATATGTTTCAATAAGATCGCCTCTCATTCTTCTGAACTCCAATGAGTAGAGTCCCAATCTACTCAACCTCTCCTCATATGTCCGCCCCCTCATCCCCGGGATTAACCGAGTGAACCTTCTTTGTACTGCCTCGAGAGCAAGTATGTCTTTTCTTAAGTATGGACACCAAAACTGTATGCAGTATTCCAGGTGCGGTCTCACCAATACCTTATATAACTGCAGCAATACCTCCCTGTTTTTATATTCTATCCCCCTAGCAATAAAAGCCAACATTCCATTGGCCTTCTTGATCACCTGCTGCACCTGCATACCAACTTTTTGATTTTCTTGCACTAGGACCCCCAGATCCCTTTGTACTGCAGTACTTTCCAGTTTCTCGCCTTTAAGATAATAACTTGCTCTCTGATTTTTCCTGCCAAAGTGCATAACTTCACATTTTCCAATATTGTATTGCATCTGCCAAATCTCCGCCCACTCACCCAGCCTGTCTATATCCCCTTGTAGGTTTTTTATGTCCTCCTCACTCTCCACTTTCCCTCCCATCTTTGTATCATCTGCAAACTTTGATATGTTACACTCGGTCCCCTCCTCCAAATCGTTAATATAGATTGTAAAGAGTTGGGGACCCAGCACCGACCCCTGCGGAACACCACTGGCCACTGGTTGCCAGTCCGAGAATGAACCATTTATCCCAACTCTCTGCTTCCTGTTAGATAACCAATCCTCCACCCATGCCAGAATATTACCCCCAATCCAGTGATTCTTTATCTTGAGCAATAATCTTTTATGTGGCACCTTGTCGAATGCCTTCTGGAAGTCTAAATACACTACGTCCACTGGTTCCCCTTTATCCACCCTGTACGTTATGTCCTCAAAGAACTCAAGCAAATTTGTCAGACACGACTTCCCCTTTGTAAAGCCATGCTGACTTTGTCCTATTAAATTATGTTTATCCAAATGTTCCGTTACTGTCTCCTTAATAATAGACTCCAAAATTTTACCCACCACAGATGTTAGGCTAACTGGTCTATAATTTCCAGCCTTCTGCCTACTACCCTTTTTAAATAAGGGTGTTACATCAGCAGTTTTCCAATCTGCCGGGACCTTTGCCGAGTCCAGAGAATTTTGGAAAATTATTACCAAAGCATCCACAATCCCTACTGCCACTTCCCTCAAGACCTCGGATGTAAGCCATCAGGTCCAGGGGATTTATCCGCCTTGAGTCCCATTAATTTACTGAGTACCAATTCCTTGGTGATTTTAATCGTATTTAGCTCCTCCCCCCCTAGAGCCCCCTGTTTGTCCAGTGTTGGGATATTGTTAGTGTCCTCTACCGTAAAGACTGAAACAAAATATTTGTTCAGCATTTTTGCCATCTCCATGTTTCCCACCATTAATTTCCCGGTCTCATCCTCTAAGGGACCTATGTTTGCCTTAGCCACCCTTTTTCTTTTTATATAACTATAGAAACTCTTGCTATCTGTTTTTATATTTTTTGCTAATTTATTTTCATAATCTATCTTCCCTTTCTTAATCAATCCTTTAGTTACTTTTTGCAGTCTTTTGAAGACTTCCCAATCTTCTACCCTCCCACTAAGTTTGGCTACCTTATATGTCCTTGTTTTTAGTCGGATACTATCCTTAATTTCTTTACTTAGCCACGGATGGCTGTCATTTCTTTTACACCCTTTTTTCCTCAATGGAATATATATTTTTTGAAAGTTGTAAAATAACTCCTGGAATGAACACCACTGCTCATGTACCGTCTTACCCTTTAATCTATTTTCCCAGTCCACTTTAATCAATTCCACTCTCATACCATCATAGTCTCCTTTATTCAAGCTCAGTACGCTTGTTTGAGAACCAACCTTCTCACCCTCTGATTGGATATGGAATGTAACCATGTTATGGTCACTCATTCCAAGGGGGGATCCTTAACTAGGACATTATTAATTAATCCAGGCTCATTACACAGGACCAGGTCCAAGGTTGCTTGCCCCCTTGTAGGATCAATTACATACTGCTCAAGAAATCCATCCCTAATACACTCAATAAACTCTTCCTCAAGGCTGCCCTGCCCAATTTGATTTGTCCAGTTAATATGATAGTTAAAATCCCCCATAATTATAGCTGTTCCCTTATTACATGCCCCGACTATTTCCTGATTAATACTTCTTCCAGCAGAGTTGCAACTATTAGGAGGCCTATATACTACGCCCACTAGTGTTTTATTCCCCTTATTATTCCTTATCTCTACCCAAACTGTTTCATTATCCTGATCCTTTGTCCCAATATCATTTCTCTGTATTGCAGTGATTCCTTCCTTTATTAACATAGCCACCCCACCTCCCCTTCCTTCCTGCCTGTCCTTCCTGATTGTTAAATACCCTGGCATATTTAATTCCCAGTCGTTGTCACCCTGCAGCCATGTTTCTGTAATGGCCACAAGATCATACCCATACGTAGTTATTTGTGCCGTTAACTCATCCATTTTGTTACGAATGCTACGTGCATTCAGATGAAGAACTTTCAAATATGTTTTGTGACACTTAGTTGCTGCTTTTTCCTTTTTTAACATTTTACCTTTTACTCCATACCTTCTGTCCCTTCCTGACACGCTTTCCTCTGTCTCCCTGCTCAGGTTCCCAACCCCCTGCCACAGCTTTGATGCTGGGTTAATCGCCTTACGCTTTCTAGTTTTTATTTTATCTGTCGTGCCTAAAGTACACTTTCTTTCCGCTGCTCTACGCTTTTCCCTCTCACTTGTTCTTAAACAACTGTTTGTACTATTTGTATTGTAGATTTCCCCTGGGTCTTCCCCTCTCTTGCTGCTCTCAATTTTATTCCCTTCTGACTCCCCGCTCAGGTTCCCATCCCCCTGCCACTCTAGTTTAAACCTTCCCCAACAGCACTAGCAAACACCCCCGTGAGGACATCGGTCCCAATCCTGCTCGGGTGTAACCCGTCACGCTTGTACAGGTCCCACCTTCCCCAGAACCGGTCCCAATGTCCCAGGAATCTAAATCCCTCCCTCCTACACCATCCCTGCAGCCACGCATTCATCCTGTCTATTCTCCTGTTCCTATACTCACTAGCACGTGGCACCGGTAGTAATCCTGAGATCACTACCTTTGAAGTCCTGCTTTTTAATTTATCTCCTAACTCCTTAAATTCACCTTGCAGGACCTCATCCCTTTTTTTACCTATGTCGTTGGTACCGATATGGACCAGAGATGTTGGGTTAACTGGTCTATAATTCCCTGTTTCCCTCTCTCACCTTTCTTAAATAGCAGAGTGACATGTGCAACTTTACATACGAACATAAGAAATAGGAGCAGGAGTAGGCCATCCAGCCCCTCGAACCTGCTCCGCCATTCAACAAGATCATGGCTGATCTTCTATCGATCTCTGTTTTGAATGTACTCAATGACAGCCTCCACAGCCCTCTGGGGTAGAGAATTCCAAAGACTCACCACCCTCTGACTGAAGAAATTTCTCCTCATCTCAGTCCTAAATGGCCGACCCTTTATTCTGAGACTGTGACCCCTGGTTCTAGATTCCTCAGCCAGGGGAAACATCCTCCCAGCATCTACCCTGTCGAGCCCTGTAAGAATTTTGTATGTTTCAATGAGATCACCTCTCATTCTTCTAAACTCCAGAGAATACAGGCCGAGTCTACTCAATCTCTCCTCATACGACAATCCCGCCATCCCAGGAATCAGTCTGGTGAACCTTCGTTGCACTCCCTCGATGGCAAGTATATCCTTTCTTAGGTCAGGAGACCAAAATCGTGCACAATACTCCAGGTGTGGTCTCACCAAGGCCCTTTATAATTGCAGTAAGACATCTTTACTCCTGTACTCAAATCCTCTTGTAATAAAGGCCAACATACCATTTGCCTTCCTAATTGCTTGCTGCACCTGCATGTTAGCTTTTAGTGACTCATGTACAAGGACACCCAGGTCCCTTTGAACATCAACATTTCCCAATCTCTCACTATTTAAAAAATACTCTGCATTTCTGTTTTTCCACATTATATTCCATCTGCCATGTTCTTGCCCACTCACTTAGCCTGTCCATATCCCCTTGAAGCCTCTTTGCATCCCCCTCACAACTCACATTCCCACCCAGTTTTGTCATCAGCAAACTTGGAAATATTACATTTGGTCCCCTCATTCAAATCATTATAGATATAGATTGTGAATATCTGGGGCCCAAGCACCGATCCCTGCGGTACCCCACTAGTCACAGTCTGCCAACCTGAAAAAGACCAGTTTATTCCTACTCTCTGTTTCCTGTCTGTTAACCAATTCTCAATCCATGCCAGTATATTTCCCCAATTCCATGTGCTCTAACTTTGTTCACCAACCTCCTGTGTGGGACCTTACCGAAAGCCTTCTGAAAATCTAAATACACCACATCCACTGGTTCCCCCTTATCTATTCTACTAGTTACAGCCTCAAAGAACTCCAAAAGGTTTGTCAAATATGATTTCCTTTCATAAATCCATGTTGACTCTGCCAAATCCTATTATTATTTTCTAAGTGTCCTGTTATCACATCCTTTATAATAGATTCTAGCATTTTCCTGGTACTGATGTCAGGCTAACAGGTCTGTAGTTTCCTGTTTTCTCTCTCCCTCCTTTCTTAAATAGTGGGGTTACATTTGCCACCCTCCAATCTGCAGGAACCATTCCAGAATTTATAAAATTTTGGAAGATGACAACCAATGCATCCACTATCTCTACAGCCACCTCTTTCAAAACCCTGGGATGTAGATTATCAGGTCCTTGGGATTTATCGACTTTCAGTCCCATTAATTTCTCTAGTACTATTTCTTTTACTAATAATTTCTTTCAGTTCCTCATTCTCGCCAGGCCCTTGGTTCTCTAATATTTCTGGGAGGTTTTTTGTGTCTTCCGTGAAGACAGACACAAAGTATTTGTTTAATTTCTCTGCCGTTTCCTTATTCCCCATTATAAATTCTCCCGTCTCTGTCTGTAAGGGACCCACATTTGCCTTCGCCGGTCTTTTCCTTTTTACATACCTATAGAAGCTTTTACAGTCCGTTTTTATGTTTCTCGCTAGTTTACTCTCATATTCTATTTTCCCTCTTTATCAATTTCTTGGTCCTCCTTTGCTGAATTCTAAAATGCTCCCAATCCTCAGGCTTACTACTTTTTCTGGAAACTTTATCTGCCTCTTCCTTTGATTTAATACTATCTTTAATTTCTCTTGTTAGCCATGGTTAGACCACTGTTGGGTTTTTGTGCCTTAAAGGAATAAATATGTCGTAAATTATGTATTAATTCTTTAAATGCTAGCCATTGCCTGTCTACCATCACACCTTTTAATGTCGTTCCCCAATCAACCAAAGCCAACTTGCGCCTCATACCTTCGTAGTTTCCTTTGTTTAGATTTAAGGCCCTGGTTTCGGATTGAACTACATCACTTTCAAACTTAATGAAGAATTCTATCATATTATGGTCACTCTTCCCTAAGGGTTCCTTTACAACAAGATTATTAATTAATCCTTTCTCATTGCACAATACTGGATCTAAAATAGCCTGTTCCCTAGTACGCTCCTCAACATACTGATCTAGAAAACCATCTCGTATACATTCCAGGAATTCATCCTCCACAGTATTAGTGCTAATTTGGTTTGCCCAATCTATATGTAGATTAAAATCTCCCATGATTACTGTATTACCCTTGTTAGATGCACTTCTAATTTCCTGCTTTATACCGTGCCCTACATTACCACTACTGTTTGGTGACCTATAAACAACTCCCACCAGTGTTTTCTGCCCCTTGCTGTTTCTTAGCTCCACCCAAACTGATTCTACATCTTGATTTTCTGAGCCAAGATCCTTTCTCACTATTTTACTGATCTCATCCTTTATTAACAGCGCTACCCCACCTCTCTCCTTTTTTCCTGTCCTTCCTAAATGTCGAATATCCTTGAATGTTCAGTTCCCAGCCTTGGTCACCCTGCAGCCACGTCTCTGTAATGGCAATTAGATCAGACTCATTTACTTCTATTTGTGCTGTCAATTCATCTACCTTGTTGCGAATGCTGTGCGCATTCAGATAAAGTGCCTTTAATTTTGCCTTTTAACGTTTTTTCCTATTTTGACCTTATTTGCTGCTGGCCTTTGTTTCCGCTGCCTTCCAATTTCACTCACTACTTTTCTGCCTTCCTCTTCCAGCTTTGTTACTCTCCCTCCTGAATCTCCTCTCAGGTTCCCATCCCCCTGCCAAATTAGTTTAAACCCTCCCCCATAGCACTAGCAAACATCCCCACAAAGATATTGGTCCTGGCCCTGTTGAGGTACAACCTGTCCGGCCTGTACAGGTCCCACCTCCCCCAGAACTGGTCCCAATGTCCCAGGAATCTAAAGCCCTCCCTCCTGCACCATCTCTCCAGCCACGCAATTATCTGCTCTATCCTCCTATTTCTATACTCACTAGCGTGTGGCACTGGGAGTAATCCGGAGATTACTACCCTTGAGGTCCTGCTTGTTAATCTCATTCCTGCAGAAATGCCTGTCTGCGCCAATTTAAAGGAACGGTTCCTGAATCAAGAGAACTTTGGAAGATTATAGTTAGGGTTTCTGCAATGTTCTCACCGACTTCCTTTAAAACCCTGGGATGGAAACCATCTGGTCCTGGGGATTTGTCACTCTTTAGTGCCATTATTTTCTACATTACTGTTAATTTGCTTACATTAATTATGGGGAGCCCGACCCTGACTCAAAATTACTTTCCTTGGGGTGTCCGGCACGCTATCCTCTTCCTCTACTGTAAATACAAAGTAATTATTTAATGTGTCCGCCATTTCCTTATTTTCATTTACAATCTCACCATTATCAGTTTTTAAGGGGCCCACACTGCTCTCGACCACCCTCTGTTTCATAAAATAACTGGAAACATTTTGTGTTGATTTTGAGATCCCTTACAAGCCTCTTCTCATTACTCTCTTTTTGTAGCTCTATCTGTTTTGTCACCTTTGCTGATTTTGTATCTCTCCCATTCGCCAGGACCTGTGCTATTTTTTGCACTCTCGTCTGCTTTTTCTTTTCATTTGATGTTGTCCCTTCGCTCTTTTGTCGTCCATGGCTGTTTATTTTGGTAAGTAGAGTTCTTGCCCCTCAGGGGTATAAACCGATTCTGTATCACGTTAAATGTTTCTTTAAACATTTCCCACTGATCATCAGTCGTTTTACCCATTAACAGATTTGCCCAGTTTACTGTGGACAGTCCCTGTCTCATCCCATTGAAGTCCCCCGCGATGGGTCACTGCCCCCCCCTCCCCCAAGGTGATGGGTCACTGCGTCCCCCCCTCCCCCCAGGTGATGGGACACTGCCCCCCCCCCCAAGGTGATGGGACACTGCCCCCCCCCAGGTGATGGGACACTGCCCCCCCCCAGGTGATGGGACACTGCCCCCCCCGCCAGGTGATGGGACACTGCCCCCCCCCAGGTGATGGGACACTGCCCCCCCCCAGGTGATGGGACACTGCGCCCCCCGCCAGGTGATGGGACACTGCCCCCCCCAGGTGATGGGACACTGCGCGCCCCCCCCCAGGTGATGGGACACTGCGCCCCCCCCCCCCGCCAGGTGATGGGACACTGCGCCCCCCACCCCCAGGTGATGGGACACTGCCACCCCCCCAGGTGATGGGACACTGCCCCCCCCCAGGTGATGGGACACTGCCCCCCCCAAGGTGATGGGACGCTGCCCCCCCCCCCCAGGTGATGGGACACTGCCCCCCCACCCCCCCCCCCAGGCGATGGGCAGGTGGGTCGAGGTTGGGGACAGAGTGAATCCCCTCACCACAGGGACTTACGTTCTGTTGTGAATATCGACGGCACACGAGCAGCGAATGATGGAGGAGAGAAGGGTCCAGATCCCAAATGTTCTGGCCTGGAGACCGTTCACTGCACAGAAACAAAAGGAAAATAAAACCAGCGGCAGGAAACAGGCTGGGAGTAAAATATTGTAAAAACCGCAGGTCTGAGGGGAGGGAGCGAGGGGACGGAGTGAAAGCAGAGTCCAGTCAACGAGCCTCTCGTTTCAAACCAACTGCCCGGGTTCCAGGGAGGCCGTTCGAGTAAAGGAAGAATTCACGATCCGCCTCGGCACCGTTCAAAAACTCGTGAGACCCCCCCCACCCGCTCACCGTGA
>NW_027139134.1:0-20155 GCF_035084215.1 Heptranchias perlo | reverse complement strand
CATCTGTGCCTTTTATAGGTGTAATTATCTCCTAAAATAATGCCATTATGTCAACGCGTTCTCACTTCAACGAGTCTGCGTAATAAGATCTGTTTATTCACTTGCACTTTATCACCTTCCAGTGCATCCATAACACAAGCCTCCACATCCCACATCCCCTCCCTACAATTACTTGACTGATTTATTATATCTTCTCATGGATGATTAATGAGGTAATGTCTCCAGTGTTTCCAGGCCTGGCCTTGCATTGTCGTGGCAGAATCATTACTAATATGTGGATATATATTTTATATTAAAGAAATACATGGCTATTCAACCTAATTCACCAATTCTTACACTCTTTGTAATCCAGACACCCCCCCCCCCCCCACATTCTGGTACCTTTTATATTACTGAATGTAGAATGAATTGTTTTGACCTCTGCATGTACTGTTTCTTCTCTTTGCTACCGTAGATTGATGCCAGAAATGGTCCCAGACTTCAGAGAATATCAGAACTATTTCACACAATTATTAATAGGCACATTATCAAGGAAAGTCATTGAAACAAACAACATAACTGGATTCAAAAGACAACTAGATGTGTTTGTGGAGCAAGAGGGGATTGAGGGATTTGTAGGATGATTCTGTGACCTCATGTGATTTCCAGGGAGCCACACTTGCAGGGAGCACATCCCTGGAAATCACAGGATTTCTTAAGAAACGCTCCCTCTGAGTATGACTCCCGCAGGCAGAGTGGGATCACAGGAATAGTCCAATGGTGAGAAGGTGGGGTTGGAACCAAACAAAAGAATGACAGGTTGGTAGTGCCAAATGGTCTTTTGGACTATCTAAAATTCTCGGTGTTCCCATATCCGTTTGGCGACATGAAGTGGCAAGGGTAGAGTGGGGAGTTCACAGAATCTCGGGCTGGTGACTCACAAATGAACTCACAAGAGTTGTAAAGAAATTTACCATCCTCCCCCTCATATAATCGAATGTAATACTGGAATCTAACCAGGAAGCAATACACAGAACAACCAACCAAAACCACGGAGGAAGGGTCTTCTTGGAGCTCCTGTCAAAAGGTCCCACACTGCAAGCAAATGTATGTGTGGTTACTTCATAGAGTCATAGAGTCATAGAGTTATACAGCACGGATAGAGGCCCTTCGGCCCATCGTGTCCGCGCCGGCCATCAAGCCCAGTCTAATCTAATCCCATATTCCAGCATTTGGTCCGTAGCCTTGTATGCTATGGCATTTCAAGTGCTCATCCAAATGCTTCTTGAATGTTGTGAGGGTTCCTGCCTCCACAACCCTTTCAGGCAGTGAGTTCCAGACTCCAACCACCCTCTGGGTGAAAAAGTTCTTTCTCAAATCCCCTCTAAACCTCCCGCCTTTTACCTTGAATCTATGCCCCCTTGTTATAGAACCCTCAACGAAGGGAAAAAGCTCCTGAGTATCCATCCTATCTATGCCCCTCATAATTTTGTACACCTCAATCATGTCCCCCCTCAGCCTCCTCTGCTCCAAGGAAAACAAACCCAATCTTCCCAGTCTCTCTTCATAGCTGAAGCGCTCCAGCCCTGGTAACATCCTGGTGAATCTCCTCTGCACCCTCTCCAAAGCGATCACATCCTTCCTGTAGTGCGGCGACCAGAACTGCACACAGTACTCCAGCTGTGGCCTAACCAGTGTTTTATACAGCTCCATCATAACCTCCTTGCTCTTATATTCTATGCCTCGGCTAATAAAGGCAAGTATCCCATATGCCTTCTTTACCACCTTATCTACCTGTTCCGCCGCCTTCAGGGATCTGTGAACTTGCACACCAAGATCCCTCTGACCCTCTGTCTTGCCTAGGGTCCTCCCATTCATTGTGTATTCCCTTGCCTTGTTCGTCCCTCCAAAGTGCATCACCTCGCACTTTTCCGGGTTAAATTCCATTTGCCACTGTTCCGCCCATCTGACCAACCCATCTATATCGTCCTGCAGACTGAGGCTATCCTCCTCGCTATTTACCACCCTACCAATTTTTGTATCATCAGCGAACTTACTGATCATACCTTTTACATTCATATCCAAGTCGTTAATGTAGACCACAAACAGCAAGGGCCCCAGCACAGATCCCTGTGGTACCCCACTGGCCACAGGCTTCCAGTCACAAAAACAACCTTCGACCATCACCCTCTGCCTTCTGCCACTAAGCCAGTTTTGTATCCAAAGTGCCAAGGCACCCTGGACTCCATGGGCTCGTACCTTCTTGACCAGTCTCCTGTGCGGGACTTTATCGAAGGCCTTACTGAAATCCATGTATACCACATCCACTGCGTTACCCTCATCCACACGCCTAGTCACCCCCTCAAAAAATTCAATCAAATTAGTCAGACATGATCTTCCCTTGACAAAGCCATGTTGACTATCCCTGATTAATCCTTGCTTCTCCAAGTGGAGACTAATTTTGTCCTTCAGAATTTTTTCCAATAATTTTCCTACCACTGATGTTAGGCTCACTGGCCTGTAGTTCCCCGCTTTTTCCCTACTCCCCTTCTTGAATAATGGTACTACATTAGCGGTTCTCCAGTCCTCTGGCACATCCCCTGTGGCCAGAGAGGTTCGAGAGAAACTGTCAAGATAGCTGAAGGCAAGTCTTTGTCGAAAGACTACTTCATAAATATAATTCAACTGAAATACACAAACCTTTGACATAAATAGAAGAAAGGAACTTGTGAATAAGAATGTGTTGGTGGGGAGATAAGGCCATCTTATGCACCTTCTGCAACCTCTCTATAGTCCTATAATAAATTCCTTGGTTGCTGGAATATAGTGTCTCAATGGAACTCCATATCATCACTAATGTCAAGTGTAATGTCAGTTTTACAACAGGGGTTGAAAGTTTGTGATATGGATAGTGTAGCCTGAAGACAAATTGTGTGATAGAATTCTGAGGCAGTCGTTTCAACATTTTGTTATGTGGGAGAGGTAGATAAAGCTATCGACACAGAAATAAGCAATGTCGATAGAGATTTTCAATTTGTTTTCTGATAGACATTCAAAAAATTGTAATGAGACCCACCTTCTAACTTATTTTGTATCTCCAGTGGCTTAGAGTTTACAAGAGGAATATGATAGCTTCTTGTCACTGTGATGGACAAAGGCTCTTGTTCTCATAGTTCTTGCCTGTTTCCTGGTTTACAAGGCATATATATAATAAACATGGCAAATGTCTTCTTGTAATCACCTTCAATTCATCAGGAGGGATTTGTCTGTAAATGACTACTTTTATTAGCCAGTGGCAAAGAAACTGTCCAATATAAAGGGGAATTCAAATGGATATAAAGTAACACAAACAAAAAAAAGCTGTAATCATTGGGCACTTTGTAGCCACTTTGGGACCTGGTTCGAGTTCTGCCTTAGAATAGGGAAGACCAAAGGAGCTCCAGTCAGCAGAAGTTACTGCATGAATTAAATAAAGTGTCCCAGAGAGCCCCCAAACTACTAGAGAAAGTATTGGACAATCAGCAAAATGGAATACGTTTTTAGCCTGACACTGCAGCAAACGTGCAGATGTGGCACACGGCGATGGATAGCTGATAGAATATCCCTGAGCTTCAGACTCTACCACTCTCTATCTCACGGGGGAGGGATGGTTTCCTTCAGTACAAAGAGTGTGATTATGATTTTGCTACGTGCAACACATCACATTTCCTGCACGTCAGTTAAACACTTTCATTGGAAAGTTAGCGCAATCCTCCAAATACTCTTCCTCACCCTCTCTTCTAATTCATCTCAGGACTGTCCAGTGGGTGAGGTCAGTATTCACCCGGTGATGGGTTCCAGTGATCTTGTTTTCTTCAATTGTTCTTGGGGTGTGGGCAATAGTGGCCCTGAAAAGTTGGAGTTGGGCCTTCTCCTTGAGCTACTGCAATCCTTATGGTGGTGATGCTCCCACAATGATGCTATGTAGAGAATTCCAGGTTATTGATCCAGCGACAATGGAGGAGCAACGACATGTGTCCAAGTCAGGATGGTGTGTGAGTTGCAGTGAGTGTGTTCCCCCTATATTGCTGATATTACTATATTAGGTGTCAGCTGTGGCTCAATGGGTAGCTCTCTCGCCTCTGAGTTAGAAGGTCGTGGGTTCAAAGTCCCACTCCAGAGACTTGAGCACAAAATCTAGGCTGGTGCTCCAGTGCAGTATTGAGGGAGCGCTGCACTGTCAGAGGTGCTGCCTTTTGGACCACTCGGCTCCAGACCTCATTACAGCCTTGGTCCAAACGTGGACAAAAGAGCTGAATTCCAGAGGTGAGGTGAGAGTGACTGCCCTTGACATCAAGGCAGCATTTGACCGAGTGTGGCACCAAGGAGCCCTGGTAAAATTGAAGCCAATGGGAATCAGGGGGAAAACTCTCCAGTGGCTGGAGTCATACCTAGCACAAAGGAAGATGGTAGTGGTTGTTGGAGGCCAATCATCTCAGCCTCAGGACATTGCTGCAGGAGTTCCTCAGGGCAGTGTCCTAGGCCCAACCATCTTCAGCTGCTTCATCAATGACCTTCCCTCCATCATAAGGTCAGAAATGGGGATGTTCGCTGATGATTGCACAGTGTTCAGTTCCATTTGCAACCCCTCAGATAATGAAGCAGTCCATGCCCGCATGCAGCAAGACCTGGACAACATCCAGGCTTGGGCTGATAAGTGGCAAGTAACATTCGCGCCAGACAAGTGCCAGGTAATGACCATCACCGACAAAAGAAAGTCTAACCACCTCTCCTTGACATTCAACGGCATTACCATCACCGAATCCCCACCATCAACATCCTGGGGGTCACCATTGACCAGAAACTTAACTGGACCAGCCATATAAATACTGTGGCTACAAGAGCAGGTCAGAGGCTTGGTATTCTGCGGCGAGTGACTCACCTCCTGACTCCCCAAAGCCTTTCCACCATCTACAAGGCACAAGTAGGAGTGTGATGGAATACTCTCCACTTGCCTGGATGAGTGCAGCTCCAACAACACTCAAGAAGCTCGACACCATCCAGGACAAAGCAGCCCGCTTGATTGGCACCCCATCCACCACCCTAAACATTCATTCCCTTCGCCACCGGTGCATTGTGGCTGCAGTGTGTACCATCCACAGGATGCACTGCAGCAACTCGCCAAGGCTTCTTCGACAGCACCTCCCAAACCCGCGACCTCTACCACCTAGAAGGACAAGGGCAGCAGGCACATGGGAACAACCCCACCTGCACATTCCCCTCCAAGTCACACACCATCCCGACTTGAAAATATATCGCCGTTCCTTCATCGTCACTGGGTCAAAATCCTGGAACTCCCTTCCTAACAGCACTGTGGGAGAACCGTCACCACACGGACTGCAGCGGTTCAAGAAGGCAGCTCACCACCACCTTCTCAACGGCAATTAGGGATGGGCAATAAATGACGGCCTCGCCAGCGACGCCCACATTCTATGAACGAATAAAAAAAAATGATGTTAAACCGAGGCCCAGTCTGCCCTTTCAGATGGACATAAAAGATCCCATGGCACTATTAGAAAAAGAGCAGAAGAGTGTGCCCTGGTATCCTGGCCCAATATTTATCCCTCAATCAACATCACTAAAAACAGATTATCTGGTCATTGATGTTTGTGGGACCTTGCTGTGCGCAAATTGGCTGCCGCGTTTCCTACATTACAACAGTGACTACACTTCAAAAGTACTTCATTGCTGTAAAATGCTTAGGGATGTCCTGGTGTTGTGAAAGACCGCTATATAAATGCAAGTTCTTTCTTTCTTGTCTTTCTTGGTGCTGGAAGTTGCAGGGGAGGGTGGCGCTGCTGAAATTACCTTGGTGAGTTACTACAGTGCGTCCTGCAGATCATACATACTGCAGCCACAGTGTCCAGGTGGTGTTGATGGGCTAGTTATCGAGTCCAGTGGCGGGGCACTGATCGAGCTCCGTCCTGGATGGTGTCGAGCTTCTTGAGTGTAGTTGCGGCTTCTCCCATTGGTTATTCCATCACGCTTGGGAATATTTTTGAGCAGATCCCAGCACATGAAGAGACAGAAAAGGGAAATGTCCTGCCAAGATCTCAGGACAATGTGTAGGTGTACCATGCTTTTTTTGAAAGTCCAAGCCTCTCTGTCACTGGATTCCAAGTGGGGAGGGGATGTTTCACTCCCAATCCCTGGCATCCTTCACCTTGATCAGAACAAAAAGAATCTCCCCTCCCCCAAGCTGCAGGAGCTCCTGTTAACTGCTGACAAAACAATTTTGTGGCAAGTTTTATCATTCGTTGTACAGGAACTGGTTGAACTACAGTTTGATGAGATATTTGGCTCAGATCCCTCGGTCCTCCTTAGGTTTCATAGGAATGTAGCAACAGGAGGAGGCCATTCAGCCCCTCAAGCCTGTTCCGCTATTCAATTTGATCATGGCTGACCATAAGACCATAGAGACAGGAGCAGGAGTAGGTCCCTCAAGCCTATGCCGACATTCTATGAGATCATGGCTGATCTGATTTTTACTTCAGCTCCACTTTCCTGCCCTTTCCCCATATCCTTTGACTCCCTTGCTGATCAAAATTTGTCTAACTCAGCCTTGAATGTATTCAATGACTCAGCCTCCACAGCTTTTTGGGGTAAAGAATTCCAAAGATTCACGACCCTCTGGGAGAAGAAATTCCTCCTCATTTCCGTCTTAAATGGGCGACCCCTTATTCTGAGACTATGCCCCCTAGTTTTAGATTCCCCCATGAGGGGTAACATCCTCTCAGCATCTACCCTATCGAGTCCCCTCAGAATCTTGTATGTTTCAATAAGGCTGATCTGTCTCTTAATTCCATTTACCCGCCTTAATTCCATAACCCTTTAATACCCTTGCCTAGCAAAAATCTATCAAGCTGAGTTTTGAAATTTTCAATTGATCCCCAGCCTCAACAGCATTTTGGGGGAGAGAGTTCCAGATTTCCACTACCCCTTGTGTGAAGAAGTGCTTCCTGACATCGTCCCTGAACGGCCTAGCTCTAATTTTAAGGTTGTGCCCCCTTGTTCTGGGCTTCCCCACCAGAGGAAATAATTTCTCTCTATCTACCCTATCCACTCTTTTAATTATCTTAATCACCTCAATTAGATCACCCCTTAATCTCGTATACTCGAGGGAATACAAGCCTAGTGTTGACCAGAAGTCACCGGTAACGGTTTTGGCTTAGTATACAGAGGAGACAATCAATTCTCTCTTAACTCTCAATTCGCTTTATTAACGTTATTAGATCATGTACATACCGCTTATACGTCTGGTTAGATATAGGCATGCAGTTTACAGCAGGTTATACAGTTTTATACTCAAACTAGGATTTAAACGCACACCCACTAGGTTTCCCTGGCTAACACTCCCTGAGTGGTCACAGAATAGAAAGGATATTATATTACCCGGAAAGGAGAGATAACGCTTGCCAGGCGATTCGTTCTCTCTCTCTCGACGTCGTCTCTACGTCCCTAACGTAGTCTCTACGTCCCTGACGTAGGGTCCCTACTTCCACAATGGTTAGTCTCCGGAGTCTCCCTCACAAACACACACACCAAGCCTGCAATTCTTCAGTTTTATTCCCAAGTCTGTCTTTTCGAATGATGCTGTCTTCTCCGGTTGGCTTAAAGTTGCCGGAGTGGTCGGTGTCATCCCCTGATTGGCTCTGTCCAAGGGGCTAGGTAGCATCACCTCAATACTCCTTTTCTAAATAAGGCCTGGTGTCTCATCAGAGCTCCTTTGTCCCTCTAAGAAGCGGAACGAATTCAAACCGGTTCTGGCCAGTTCAGACCAGTGACTGAACTCCAGGTCACCTCAGTTCAAAAGTCAGTGTCTTTGTTAGCAATTCGAATTAAGCTCAGTAGTTTTCTGCAGCCCCTGGCCAACACTAGTCTATGCAACCAGTCCTCGTAATTTAATTTAATTTCACTGGCTATAGGTGTCACGAAATGGTTCTTTAATGCTATGAAAACTTAATACTTTACTTATTTTAAATTTCAATGGTTTATACATTCTCTGCTGAGTTTCCCCTACCCCGTGCTTCTGTGTTGTGGGAAATCCGTCTTGTAACATTGCATTAATCTTACCACCAGGGGACACCATTGCTTCTCCTTCTTGCAGTGCCTTTTGGTATGGACTAGTTCAATGTAGCCTCTTTGTGTTCTTGTAACATAGTTAATAAACACGTGATTCAGCAAAGCCAAGTCTTCAAATCAGAATGGGATGCAGGACAGCCCTAGGAACCAAGGCCAGTTGCTGACACTAGGGTAGACATTTGGTAGCCATTTTCCTCTTGTATGATACAGTGACGAACGATTTATCACTGGGCCTCTGGTTGGTTGCAGACCAAGGCCAAAGCTTTGGCCACCAGCTTTCCTACACTCTCTTCACACTTTATCCTTGTGAGAGAAAGCTGGAAAATTCACAAAGGGAATTTAACCAAGGAACTGAAGGGTTGAAAAATTTAAAGTGCAGAGCGACAGAGACATGGGCATAATTTTAACATGGCAGTGGGAAGTCAGCGGGTGGGTGAACAGTCGCATGGGAATCCTGGAAAAATTTTCTGTCAGCTCGAGCGATCGCAACTAAATTGAAGGCCTTTCATGTTACTTCGGGGTTTCGCGTCTCCAAGCTGCGCAGCGGGCGTACTGCGTACCCGAGTGATGTGCTGTGAACTGGAATATTTAAAGGGCCATTGCAAGCATAGATTTTGAAGGAGAAAGGAGGAATCTTCAGAGATGCAGGGTGACAGGTGTAAGGCAGCACCCTGGTTTAGCGACTCCTCTCTTGAGTTGCTACTTACTGGCATCAGGAGCAGGAGGGACATACTGTACCCGACTGACTGGAGGAAGTGCCATGCTTCTGCCACCAAGAAGGCGTGGCTGGAGGTGGCAGAGGAGGTGAGGACCAGGAGCACGGGGGCAAGGTCGTGGGTGCAATGCAGGAAGTGCTTTAATGACCTAACCAGGTCAAGAAAAGTGAGTACAGTTACTGATTCACCCCCATCCTGTGGTGTACATTACCCCCCAACCCTTGCCAAATATACTCCATCACATCACTCCTCACAACCGCTTAAGTGTCATCATCAAGTTACCTTCACTTTCTGTGCACTTCCTCACCTCCCTATTTGTGAACCCACCACTCCCACTCACCCCAATCCTGGTACAATGTGATGAATCTGTCTGACACTCACCCTCTGATGCATCTGCTTCATTGTCAGCCTCACCCAAAGCAATGCATCCATCGGGTGACGCCATCACCCTCACTCACGCACATGTCTGTTCTTTCTCCCCTAGTAGGAGAAAAGAGCGCAAAATGCATAGGAGAGGAGTAGGACTGGAGGGGGCCACCACAATTAGTGCCCCTGACAGAGGTGGAGGAGGCGTTGCAGCTCAGTCGCAAGGTTGGATGCCTTGTCGTTGAAGATGGTGAGCCTGACAACCCGCAAACGGCT
The DNA here is from genome assembly GCF_035084215.1 of Heptranchias perlo. NCBI lineage: Eukaryota > Metazoa > Chordata > Chondrichthyes > Hexanchiformes > Hexanchidae > Heptranchias > Heptranchias perlo. The sequence goes on along the minus strand of NW_027139134.1, from coordinate 10,697 downwards.
GGTGACAGAACTTTAACATCCTTCACACACATCATGAATTGATGTTATCCATGATTGACCTGTTGCACACCTCAGTATGCTCATCGCAAATCAACTTCTGTGACGATTGTTAATATTGCTTTATGTTCTCTTCCAGGGCCTTCAAGGATTGATGAGGAGGCAGGCGCCATGGAATAGGGCGATTCCTCAGCAGAGCTCAATTCTTCTGAGGGCACATCGTCACATCACATCCAGCCATGCACCAAGGCAGATACTCGCATGTCGGTGGGTCCTGTTAGGCAGAAAGTTTGGGTGTCACTTGGTGATTCAGGTGACAGCCTCCATTGAGCTTCAAGCACGGCTCTCAAATGAGTCCATTCAGGCCGTGAAAATGGCCATGTGGACTTTGGGTGCCAACATGTCTGCCGCCTTAAACAGGCAGACAGATACTTCATCTGAGGTGTTAGAAAGCGCAACAGATGTGCTCCAAGCTGTTGTCCAGCAGAGTGGTGGGAGTGATGTTGCTCCGGCTCGGGAGAGGGATGATGGCGAAAGGGACATGGAAGTGGGCATTCCACTCAAAGCGCTCCCACCTCTCACCTGTTGCCTCTGCCTCAACAGGTACCCACAATGCTGCCTCCTCTCCCAATGGCTGTGTCTGTCCCTGCACTGGTGCAGGTGGAGCAGTCTTTGGCGGGGCCTTAACGGGCTCCACAATCCAGAGGTCATAGGACAAAAGCATCTCATCAGTCAGGGCAGGGACCTGAGCAACCTGCCTCTACCTCTGCTGAAGCCACAGGGGATGCACCACGTAGAAGCGGTAGGAAGAGGAAGATGAACGTTTTGTAATCACCATTGGTATGCATAAGGGTGTCTGACAGGCTGTCATGTTTTTCATTTATATTTGTTTTTTGTTAAAAGCACATTAAATGTTATAATTGTCACCACCATTGCCATGTCTTGTCCATTCTTGAGTTCATTTTGTGAAAGCGCCTTTCCATGTGCTTCATCATGAACGCCAAGACTTGATGCCACCCATTGGGCATGTTTATAATGGGTGTATATGTGGTTGAAGGAGTGTTTTGTGCTAATGGTCGGGGAGGGGGGGGGGTGTTGGTGGTGATTGTTCCAGGTGGTCTGAGTAGTTCACTATCTTCACTTTGCAGATCTCATTATGTGAACCCGTTAGATATGAATAATTCCCTGGCATCACGGGCAGCCATGTGCACCGCTGCTCTGGCGATGGGTTCCCCATCTTCATCCTCGTCCTCCTCCTCATCTTCAATGTTGCCAGCAGATGAGGCTGCTTCTTGAGTGCATTGAGTTTCTCCAGCTGTGACCCTCTCTGCTGAACGATGTTGCGCAGGACGCAAAACACGACTATTATTCAGGAGACCCTCGCTGGTGAGTACTGAAGGGCTTCCTCAGATTGATGCAGATACCTGAAGCACATCCTCAGCATTCCTATGGCTTGTTCAATGACAGACCTGGTGGTGATGTGACTGTCATTGTACAGCTGCTGTGCCTCGCTGGTGGCGTTTCTCACAAGTGTCATGAGCCACGTCTGCAGGGGGTATCCCTTGTCTCCAAGGAGCCAGCCCTTAAGTCTGTTTTGTGCATGGAAGAGGGCCAGGATGTTGGACTCGCGCAAAATGAAGGAATCATGGCAGCTGCCAGGGAATTTGGCACACACCTGCAGAAACCTCCTCCGGTGGTCGCAAACCAGCTGCACATTGATGGAGTGATATCCCCTTCGGTTTATGAACAGTCCTGGTTCATATGGAGGTCTTCGGATTGCTGTGTTTGTGCAATCAATTGTGCCCTGCACCCGTGGGAAGCCAGCCAGTGAGTTGAAATGCACTGCCCTCTCACTTTGGCTGATGTCATCACAGGGGAAGTTGACATAGTCGGATGCCCTGGCAAACAAGACATCCGTGACCTGTCGTATACACTTATGTGCAGGTAACTGAGAGACCCTGGAGATGTCACCGGTGATGCCCTGGAAGGATCCAGAGGCAAAGAAATTGAGGGCATTGGTGACTTTAACTGCGACGGGCAATGCGTGGCCACCAGGCCCAGCCGGGAGCAGCTCTGCATGAAGGAGCCTGCAGATATCTGCGACCACCTGGCGACTCAATCTGAGCCTTCATGGGCACTGCTCCTCAGAGAGGTCCAGGAAGCTCAGACTCTACCTTTAGACCCTCTCACGAGGGTAGTGCCTCCTGCGACCTCAGCCCCTCCGTCAGTCTCCTCTCTGCTCTTCTGCAGGTCCTTGTGGCGAACCTCTGTCTTGTGGACCTGCAACTCCCAGAACTTCACGCCCTGCCCGCCGTGGATGGTGATGTGCCTCCTCCTCAGATGTACTGTTGAATAAATCTATTGCGCCCCCCCATCCTGATGGTGTCAGTTTGAAGGGGTCCAAAATGTAGCTACATTTGTCTGAGCACAAGAATTCTGAGTGTGAACAAAGAAATCTCAATCTAAACACAAAGAACTCCCAGTCCAAGGTTTGTCTGAGAGAATTGATCGCCCGACTGCAAAAACTCACCTTTTATTCACACGTGTCAATCACTGGTTTAAAGGTTCAAATGAGGGTCGGCTGCAACTCATCTCTATTTCCATTGCATGTAACTCAATACACAAAAAGTTAATCCCCTTAAGTAGTTTAAGTATGTTAATTTCTCCTTTAAATATCGGCCCGCCGGCTTTAAATGCCGGCGCAACTTCCAGGTGCCTGTTGTGCGCGGATCCAAATGCATCTGGGTCAAACCCAGAAGTAGGCCGCTGGAGCTGGGATGCGGTCCCACTCCGAATTCTCAGAATTTTCACTCCCCACCCGCCCCCAACCCACCCATTCTTGGGGGTTCAAATTTACACCCTGGAAAATGAACACTGGCTTGGTGAAATGCGATCATCGTTTATATTTACAACTGTTGGGGATATTTGATGCCTCTGGAAAAGGCAATGCATTTGACAACATTAAGCAGTATCTGCCTAAGCTATGGCCATTACATGCTGTTCATTCGTAGCTAAACCAGAGAGACAAAAGTAAAATACTGCGGATGCTGGAAATCTGAAATAAGAACAGAAAAAGCTTCCGATTGCTTGTCACTTTAAGTCTCCATCCCACTCCTACTCTGACCTTGGCCTCCTACGTTGCTCCAGTGAAGCTCAACGCAAGCTCGGGGAACAGCACCTCATCTTTCAATTAGGGACTTTACAGCCTTCCGGCCTGAACATTGAGTGTAACAACTTTAGATCTTAACCCATTTTCTCTCGGACAGCAGGTTCTGGTAATAGAAGATGGCTGCACCAGAACCAATGGGAGTGGAGGTGGTGTGGGCTGGTGCTTGGGGTGGGGATACACGGCCAGTGGGGCGGTCTCCACACCCCTGGGGTCTACCTGCCTTTCTCCGTCACATTCCTGAGCCACGACAACCCTCTCCACTTTACCAGATTTTGCATACTTTCCCCCCTCCTCTGCTATTCTGCTGTAACCATTTACACCTCCTCTGGACCCATCTTTTGTTTCTATACTTGTCTTATTATCACCTCCTTTCAGCATCATCCCTTGAATCACTCCAGCCCTCCACCCTATCACAGGTCTCTCTTTTTTGTTCCTTTCCTGCCCCGTTTTTCCTTGGGTCTGTATTTGCTCAAAAGCTGTTCATCTCCAACATCTTCCAGTTTTGATGAAAGGTCATCGATCTGTAACGTCTCCACAGATGCTGCCAGACCTGCTGAGTGGTTCTAGCATATTCTGTTTTTATTTCAGATTTCCAGCCTCTGAAGTATTTTGCTTCTGTCCATTTATGTGTTGCTGTAAGCTGTACAGCTGCAGATTACAAGAAGGCAACAGTAACGCAATCGCTCCCAGGATTCGCAGTCTGAAGGAGAAGGAATGATCTCCTCCCTTGTGGTGCCACCAGCCATGTTTCTGTAGAACACACCACCTCAATCAGAACTTGTGCCAAAGAGTTCCAGAGCTGAGAAACGGCTGCAACTTTGAGAACCGTAAGATAGAGCTGCCTTTTAATGAACTCTCACACCACAACAGACACTATGGGCTCCATTTTAGCACCCGCTATCGGGTGCATTCCTGGCGGGGGGGGCTCCAAAAATCGGGGAATCCCGGTGCGGGTCAGGAGCCCGGCTCCAACCCGCCCACTTCCGGGTTCCCCACAGACGCGCCGAAGTGCGCGCGCAGCCCCCGCATGTGGGACTCCCGCAGGCAATTAAAGCCGGTGGGGTGCCACTTAACAATATTTATCTTGGTATTTCAGGTCATTAACAGACCTGATTAAGGGAATATGTCAGGAGGGGTGGGATTTTAGAAACAACTGGGACTGTTTCCCACACTGGGGGAAACGCTCCCAGTTGAAATGGACGTGTTGCAGCTGTCAGCCTGTGTGGGGGGGGGAGACCCTCACCCATTGCAGGAGGCCACTCTGTCACTTGGGACAAAGTTTGGCCTCCACCACCCTCCTCCTGACAATCAAATTCACCAACTTGCACACTTACCCCGGGGTCCAGAGACATGTATCTACCTTGCGGACCCCCTCAGATGTACATCTTCCGGATGGGGGCCGCTGTAGCTGCAGTCATGACCTCCTCGGAGGGCGAACAGCATCACCAGCCTCACCATCCACGCCGTCCACCTCTGACACGTGGAGCTCCACAACACAGTGCTGTGACACATCCACCTGTACAGCAGGAGGGAGGGCAACGGCAGAGAGAGATGCGTCGCAGAGGGCACTACCCTCGCCACAGGGTCCACAGACCGAGGCTCAGCTTCCTGGACCTCTCTGAGCAGCAGTGCACACGGAGGCTCAGAGTCACTCGACATGTAGTCGTGGACATCTGCAGCCTCCTTCATGCCGAGCTGCTCCCGGCTGGCCCGAGCACCATCTTCTTACCTGTCGCTGTCAAATTCACCACTGCCCTCAACAACTTCTCCTCCGCATCCTTCCAGGGTGCCACCGGGGACATCGCCGACGTCTCTCAGTCGTCTGCACAAAAGAGTCCTGCAAATACACCTACACCCACTCTGCAGTGACACAATGGGTGGCATCAGGTGTGGGTCTTCATAGTGATCCTCAGGAAAGGGCATTATTGCACAAACCAGGCAAGATTCGCAAAGACGTGGCAGTACTGGTGACAATATAATATGTAATGTGAGTTGATCAGAAATTCAATATAAGTAACAACCATGACAAACCCTCAAACACCCTTGTGCACCCCCTTCATGCTCACGACACGTTTGCCTTACGCTTCCTACTGCACATATGTGATGCATGCCCTGTGGCTGCAGCACAGGTAGTGGCAGGTTGAGTGAGGCTGACCGTGAAAGATGCACATGAGAGGGTGAGTATGAGATAGAGCCATGAGATTGTATGAGGATTGGGTTGAGTGGTAGTGGCGGGATGAGTACTGGCGAGGTGAGTAAGTTCAGGTAAGATGAGGATGAGGTTTGAGTGGGTGTGAGGGGTGATGTGATAGAGTAGTGTTGGCAGTGCAGAAGGAGATGTGGGGTGGGGGCAGTGATGTGGCAGACAGAGTGTAGGGGAATGAGTAAGTACTCACTTTGGTTGACCTACTTAGGTCATTGCAGCGCCTTCTGCATTGTATGCAGGTGGGCGATATATTGGTGGTGCAGGTGACCCCCTCTGCCACCTCGAGCCAGGCCTTCCTGGTGGCAGAGGCAGGCCGCTTCCTCCCGCCCGCCGGGGGGAAGATCTCTGTCCTCCCCCTCCTCCTCACCCCATCTAATGATACCTGGAGTGAGGCATCATTAAACTGGGAGCAGCCTTCCCCCTGGGCTGCTCCATGCTGTATTTTTTCCTATTTGTTGCAGCATCTGTCAGTGGAGGACTGCCCCTTTAAATAGAGCTCCTCCAGCTGACAGACCTTACTCCGCATGCGCAGCCCGCCTGACGCGCAGGTCAGCAGTGGGGAACCCGGAAGACCAGGTAAGTGGATCCAATTGGGCTGCGATCGCGCGCGGGGCAGACTGATTTCACCGGGCGCGTTACCCATGCGCCCAATCGCCCCCCCGTCGCGAACCCGCAGCCCTGGTAACATCGAGCCCTATGGATTAGGTCAGGTTCTTTCAGGTTAAAGGGTGCAGCTACATCATTAGTTTTGCATTGATGCAAGGTGGAATCAGAAGTGTAACTTGGGAGTTAAGTCTATTATCTGATCCTTGGTGCAATATGGCCCGAGGACTGAAATAAAAAAGAAAAACTTGAAAGACTTGCATTTATATAGCATCTTTCACAACTTCAGGATGTCCCAATGTGCTTTACAGCCAATGAAGTACTTTTGAAGTGTAATATAGGAAACACAGCAGCCAAAATTGTCATTTTTTTTGAACACTTTCGTTTATTAGCTATAAAAAATATTGGAGATTTTTTAAAAAGGTTCTTTTACTGGGCGGGGCAGTTGGAGGCAGAAGGTCATGTGATGAAACCTCCAGGAATACGTCCAACCAGAATTGGCAACCACACCCCAACCCTCCCACCCTGGAATACCCGACACAGCAACACTGTCCCTTTAAGTCCATGCCTAGTTTCTACAAGCAAAAATTTCTTATTAAAAGATGTCATCATAGAATCAAATTAAAACTGAGAACAAAAAAAAGCCCACACAGACTTGAAATGGAGCTGCATAATCACTCATTCTATTGATTTCAGCAGCAATCTCAATACAAGTACTTCAAACCTGACTCTGACTGTGTTTGTGATTGGGAATTGTTTGACCTGAGTCAAACTGAGGCCGGTTTGCTAGTCCTTATACAATGCTGTGCCAATAGGACAAATTGTTCTGCCTTGGTCAAATCCAACACTCTCTGACCGATTCCTTTGACTTTCTACAGTTTTGAAACAAATCAAATTTAGATACTTTTCCTGTCCAAACACAATTGAGAATTTCAGATATAATTCTAGTTAATGGCGAGATTATGCGCTTTGTTTATTGGGCAATAAACACCATAGACTGCCATGTGCCAAAACTCAACATAATTGCTACTGTTTCAATACAATAGAGGTGTCATCAACAAACTGAGAGGAGAAAAGTGTCATCGAAAGTCATTGTGGCAGAGGGAAGTGTGAACAGGACTTTGAGTATGTTATAAGTTTCTACCTGCTTTTAAAATAGAAATTATGGATAATTTTATTTTTTTATACAATATGTTGAGGGTCCAAAATCCCAGTCAGGCCCAAGGGCGGAGAACAGGTGGATCACTCACCAGTGGCCGGAATTTGTAATGGAATTCCGTTCCGCTGGGATAGCGCCTTGTTCACTCTCTCCTGCCGTTTCCTGGTTAGGGAGGAGCAATGGGCCCTGGGATCCCATTCCCACTAAATTAAGGAGCTGGCATAAAGTTGCCAACTCTGGTTGGAGGCATTCCTGGAGGTTTGATCACGTGACATTCTGACCACATGACATCTGACCATGTGATTCCTGACCACGCCACCTGATCACATGACTTCTACAAACGTTATTGCATTTACCTTCTAAAGGTTACGTCCCCTGCAGTTGAATATTTGTGCTCGTGGTTTCACGCCAGCAGTTGTTGTGAGAAGTTCCGAGAACCTGGAGGTTGTGAGCAGACAAAGAGGGGAAACCGAGGGTGGGGGAAGAGGGGAAACCGAGGGTGGGGGAAGAGGGGAAACCGAGGGTGGGGGAAGAGGGGAAACCGAGGGTGGGGGAAGAGGGGTAACCGAGGGTGGGGGAAGAGGGGAAACCGAGGGTGGGGAAAGAGGGGAAACCGAGGGTGGGGAAGAGGGGAAACCGAGGGTGGGGAAAGAGGGGAAACCGAGGGTGGGGAAAGAGGGGAAACCGAGGGTGGGGGAAGAGGGGAAACCGAGGGTGGGGGAAGAGGGGAAACCGAGGGTGGGGAAAGAGGGGAAACCGAGGGTGGGGAAAGAGGGGAAACCGAGGGTGGGGGAAGAGGGGAAACCGAGGGTGGGGGAAGAGGGGAAACCGAGGGTGGGGGAAGAGGGGAAACCGAGGGTGGGGAAAGAGGGAAAACTGAGGGTGGGGGCAAGTGGGAATCCAAAGGTGGGGGAGCGATTTGCAGAGGGGGAAACCAGAGGTGGGAGGAACTTTGATTCCACCAGTAACTAATGGTAACTCACTGAAGTTGCACTGATAATTAATCTTCTTCCTTCTTTGGCAGCCCCTCAGGGTCGAGGATGACTTCCTTCCACTCCAGGAGGGTGGGTTCTGCGGTGGCTGAATAGTCCAATCCTGGAGCCGCAGACTCTGCCACAGGTGGGTCAGGTAATGTTTAATGAGGCGGGCGGGTGAGACGCTCTGCATTCTGGGCGCTCTTTCCGCTGCTTACGCTTGGCCTCCACGTGCTCCACTCGGTGACGCTCGAGGTGATTGGCGCCTTCGCGGATGCTTCTTTATAGGTTGGGCGTTCTAAGGCAAGCGATTCCCACGTGTCGGTGGAGATACTGCATTTTTTTGGGGAGGCTTTGAGAGTGTCCTTACAGCATTTCCTCTGCCCTCCTAGTGATCGCCTGCCACTGCGGAGCTCGGAGTAGAATCTTTTGTCGGGCATGCGGACAATGTGGCCTGCCCCTCGCAGCTGGTTGAGTGTGACCAGTGCCTCGATACTGGGGATGTTAGCCTGGGAGGGAACGCTCATGTTGGTGCGCCTATCCTGCCAGTGGATTCGCAGGATTTTGCGGAGGCAATGTTGGTGATATCTCTCCAGGGATTTGAGGTGTCTGCTGTACATTGTCCATGTTTCTGATGCGCACAGGAGGTTGGGGACCACGGCTGCTCTGTAGAGGCCTCGGTCTTCGAATACTGTTCCTCAGACGTCCGAAGGCTACACTGGCGCATTGGAGTCGATATTGAATTTCATCGTCGATGTCTGCACGGGCCGAGAGGAGGCTCCCGAGGTATGGGAAACGATCCACGCTGCCCAGAGGCTCACCGTGGATCTTGATGGTTGGGGGCAGGAGCGGGCTGGTCGAGGAACTTTGTTTTCTGGATGTTTAGCCTGAGGCCCATTCTCTCAAACGCCTCGGTGAATGTGTCGACGATGGTTTGTAGCTTGGCCTCTGAGTGTGCGCACACGCGGGCGTCGTCTGCGTACTGCAGCTCGATGACAGAAGTTGGCGTGGTCTTGGTTCTGGCCTGGAGGCGTCAAAGGTTGAACAGTTTCCCACTTGTCCTGTAGGTTCGCTCCACTCCGACGGGGAGCTTCATGGTGATGGGGTGGAGTGTTGCAGCGAGGAAGATGGAGAAGAGCGTTGGTAAACTCCAATTCCCCTCATAACCAACAGTAATATAATAACTCACTGATAGTCTATATGTAACTGGTAGTAATAAGTGTAATGCTCTGATATCCTACCTGTAACTTGTAGTAATCCTATAACCCGCTGATATTCACCCTGAAACCATAGCCAGAATCCCCTGCACTGCACAAGGTGCGGTCAGGCTCCCTAGTTGATGCCATTTTTAACTGGTCCGATCCCTCTCCCTATCTCCTTGGACTCCAGTTTGGACTCCAGTTCCATGTGAAGGTGACAACTCTGAGCTCCGTAGTGGCAGGCGATCACTAGGAGGGCAGAGGGACTGCTGTAAGGACACTCTCAAAGCCTCCCCAACTCTGAACTGGGAGCCTCAGTCAGAGCCGATCTGTATTTGGACTTCACACGTCAAAACCGGCCGGTACAGACCGACCTGAACCAAACCGAGAGATCACACAAAGGGCAGTGTGCTCAGTGTTTGGGGCACTTCTCACAGGGCACGTCGTCTTAAACTGTGTCTGCCCCTCCATTCCCCACCACCTGTACCTGCCCCCTCATTTCCCACGCCGTCTGCGTTCACCGCTTCATTCCCGCGGCCCACTTGGCCGCAGGGCCAGTTTATTCCCTAATTGGTCTACAGGAATTTAGTACAGGGGAATTCTATTAGGAAAGCTGGACCGTTGCAGCCTATCCAGCTCCAGGGAAAAGGTTGCATGATTGCAAAGGGACATGGTAAAGGGCAGTCGGCTGCCGATGGAGGTGTGGAAAATTGGATGTGGACTATTATCATCTTTCGGATGTGACGTTAAACTCTTGTCTCTCAAATAAAAGATCCCATGGCACTATGTCAAAGAAGAGTAGGGGAGTTCTCCCCGGTGTCCTGGCCAATATTTATCCCTCAATCAACATCACTAAAACAGATTATCTGGTCATTATCACGTTGCTGTTTGTGGGATCTTGCTGTGCACAAATTGGCTGCCGCGTTTCCTACATTACAACAGTGACTACACTTCAAAAAAGTACTTCATTGGCTGTAAAGCGCTTTGGAATATCCTGAGGTCATGAAAGGCGCTATATAAATGCAAGTCTTTCATTTTTCGTAACAATTATACTGCCGGATTATTAAGAACAATTTATTAAATGATACTAGATTTCTTAAATGAGCCTACACACCCACCCCCTCCTCTCCATCTCATGACTCTCCTTTGTGCATCAAAGCTCTCTCAACATGGTAGGAAATGACAAGATGAAAGTGGTGATAAGGAGAAAGATACAGGACCTGATAGTTATTCCTCAGGTTCTCAGTGACTGGGACATTGAGAGCAATTGTAAGATGCTGGGAGAAAGATTGGAACACAGGCAAAAGTTTGAAATATTTGCCATTTTATTTTTCCCCAATTGTCTCTTCTTTTCTGTCTTGAAAGTGGTGACTGTGACTGGGGTACAACT
>NW_027139133.1:0-20183 GCF_035084215.1 Heptranchias perlo | reverse complement strand
CAAAGGCAATGGGCTTAATGCCTGACTACAGGGCACCCTGACCAATATGGCACGTGGTGCATTTCCGGCGTGGAAAGAAAGCGCACACACTGCACGCCATATTGGACCCCTCACCGTGTTTCTCACCCGGGAAATGAGCGCTACATGATCACATTTTTAGGCCATTGTCCCGATCTCCAGTTCTGTTAAATACACAAACACTGTCCCGATCTCCAGTTCTGTTAAATACACAAACACTGTCCTGATCTCCAGTTCTGTTAAATACACAAACACTGTCTCATTCTCCAATTCTATTCAATACACAAACACGGTCTCATTCTCCAGTTCTGTTAAACACACAAACACTGTCTCATTCTCCAGTTCTATTAAATACACAAACACGGTCTCATTCTCCAGTTCTGTTAAATACACAAACACTGTCCCGATCTCCAGTTCTGTTAAATACACAAACACTGTCCCGATCTCCAGTTCTATTCAACACACAAATACTGTCCCGATCTCCAGTTCTATTTAATAGACAAACACTGTCTCATTCTCCAGTTCTATTTAATAGACAAACACTGTCCCAATCTTCAAGTCTATTTAGTACACAGACTATCTCCCAATACCCAGTTCTATTTACTACACAAACACTGACCTAATCTCCAGTTCTATTTACTACAGGCCCACTCTCCCAAAATTAATTTTCAATGGAACGAGTTGATGAGGGTAGTGCAATTGATGTTGTGTATATGAACTTTCAAAAGGCATTCAATAAAGTGCCACATAATCGACTTGTTAGTGAAATCGATGCCCATGGGATTAAGGTACAGTGGCAGCATGGATTCGATATTGGCTAAGAGGCAGTGAGCAGAGAGTAGTGGTGAACGGTTGTTTTTCAAAATGGACAGTTTACAGTGGTGTTTCCCAGGAGTCAGTATTAGGATCACTGCCTCTTTTTGATATATATTAATGACCTGGACTTGGGTATAGGGGGCATAATTTCAAAGGTTGATGATGACACAACGCTTGGAAATGTAGAAAACAGCAAGGAGGATAGTAACAGACTTCAGGAGGACATAGACAGACTGGTGAAATGGGCAGACACATGGCAGATGAACTTTAATGCATAGAAGTGTGAATTGATACATTTTGGTCGGAAGAATGAGGAGAGGCAATATAAACTAAATGGGACAATTTTAAAGGGAGTGCAGGAATAGAGAGACCTGGGGGTGTATGTACACAAATCTTTGAAGGTGGCAGGACAAGTTGAGAAGGCTGTTAAAAAAGCATATGGGACCCTTGGCTTTATAAACAGATTTACAACACCAAGTTATAGTCCAGCAATTTTATTTTAAATTCACAAGCTTTCGGAGGCTTCCTCCTTCATCAGGTGAACGATGTTTACAATTGTCAACCCCAGTCCATCACCGGCATCTCCACATCATTTATAAACAGAGGCATGGGAGTGATTTTAACCCTCAAGAACGGGTGGGTTGGGGGCGGGTGGGAGTTGAAAATAGTTGTTTTTCAGGTCGCGACCGCAACCCGGCTTTATTTCCGGGTTTAACTCGGGCGCGGAAAAGTACAGGCTTCCCACTGGGAATGCAAAGTCCGAAAATTTTGCGGTTGCAGCCCAAAAAAACAACTATTTTCAACTCCCGCCTGCTCCCAATCCGCCCGTTCTTGGGGTTTAAAATCACCCCCATAGAGCACAAAAGCAAGGAAGTTACGCTACACCTTTACAAAATCGCTGGTTAGGCCTCAGCTGGAGAATTGTGTTCAATCCCAGGCGCCACACTTTAGGGAGGATGTCAGTGCCTTGGAGAGGGTGCAGGGGAGATTTACTAGAATGGTACCAGAGATGAGGCCCTGCCACTGATGGTGGAGTGGGGGAGAGGGAGTCACATTTCAGCAAAGTAAAAGAGGGAGTTGGTGCCCGGGAGACAGGGAATGGGATGGAATGAAACAAGGGAGAATGTGGGAGTGGGAGGTCGCAATTTGTTTCGGGAGGTAGCGCAAAAACGGGCAACAGCGAATCGGCCACCTGTTTTACACACCCCCCCACCCAAATCTCATTGAAACGTATAAAATTCTGACAGGGCTAGACAGACTGGATGCAGGGAGGATGTTTCCCCTGGCTGGGGGGGTCCAGAACGAGGGGTCACAGTCTCAGGATACGGGGTAGGACATTTCGGACTGAGATGAGGAGAAATTTCTTCCCTCAGAGGATGGTGAACCTGTGGAATTCTCTACCACAGAAGGCTGTGGCGGCCTAGTCACTGAATATATTTAAGATGGAGCGAGATAGATTTCTAGACACAAAAGGCATCGAGGGGTATGGGAGAGAGAGCGGGAATTGAGATAGAGGATCAGCCATGACCATGTTGAATGGCGGAGCAGGCTCGAAGGGCTGAATGGCCTCCTCCTGCTCCTATTTTCTATGTTTCTATGTTTCTAATGCGCGGTGGGGTGGGTGGAGTTTAAACTGGCTGCCTTAGACCAATTTCACTCTCAAATCAGTTTAACGAGAGAAAAAAAAGAAATTAACGGTTTGGTGAGCGACAAGAAAACAGACGCAACAGAATGAGAAATGGGAATCAGAAGCTTTGAGTCGGCCCCTTCTTGAATTAGATCCTGATCTCGCTGCAATACACTAATTAAGATATTAGCTGTGTTTAGTGCTCCTAATTCCTGGTGCAGTCCAGAATCAGTGTCTTTTCTCCCTCCCCACTCACCCACTCACCGCCCCCCCCACTTTAAAACAGCATTAGTTGGTTGCCGTGTAACTGGGAGTTACAAGGCATGCTGGGAGAAGCACTCTGTTATTAGTTGCACGACAACCTGTTATTAACAGTGTGTTTAAAACCCATGGCTTTGATCCGGCCTGTCCTGGGGGTGGATCTGCCGCATTGTTATTCCCACATTAAACACAGCCTGTCCCTACTTCCTCTCGTTTCATTCCTTTCTCCTCCACCTCCACTCCCCCCCCATCCCAGCCCCCACTGGCGCCCACCCCCTCACCCCCCGCACAGTGCGAGGGGCTTCAGCACCGCCACACAGCCGTGACAACAGTGGCAGGAGGCTGAGGGTGGGTTGGGAAGATGGAACGGCCGGGGCCCGCGTTGGTCTCTGATGGAAGGAGGTGGGGCGGGAGAACACCCCTCCTGTGAGCACATGGTCCATTCAGGTGGCTCAAGTGGGCAGCGCACTCTCGCCTCTGAGTCAGACGGTCGTGGGTTCAATTCCCACTCCAGAGACTTGAGCACAATAATCCAGGCTGACACTCCAAGTGCCAGTACTGAGGGAGCGCTGCACTGCCGTCTTTCGCATGAGATGTTAAACCGAGGGCCCCGTCTGCCCCCTCAGGTAGATGGAAAAGACCCCATGGCACTATTTTGAAGAAGAGCCCGGGAGTTCTCCCCAGTGTCCTGGCCAATATTTATCCCTCAACCGACACCTCGAAACAGATAATCCGGTCATTCATTTAACTGCTGTTTGTGGGATCTTGCTGTGCGCAAATTGGCTGATGTGTTTCCTACATTACAACAGTGACTACGCTTCAAAAAGCACTCCATTAGCTGTAAAGCGCTTTGGGACGTCCAGAGACCGTGAAAGGTGCTATATAAACGCAAGCCTTTCTTTCTTTCAGTGGACTGTGTTCGTGCTGGTCCTGAGGCATGGGGCCTACGGTGACGCAGGCCTTTCCCCCCCACTCCGGCACCTGCCCCCCCACCCCCCGCCGGGCAGCCATTGCCCGATAAACCTTAATACAGTCTGGAATTATATTATCACTCTGAAGCTTAATGCATTCAGATCAGCTCCCTTCGCTCTTAGCTGAGGCACGAGCCAGTTTATCAGTCAGTGCAACGAAAGTTGGTCTAATTGCAGTGTATAGCGTGATTTCCCAGGCTGAGAGATCCGCACGGCGATAGAGCCGAGGACAGAGGGAGTGATACGGGTGGACAGATTAGCAGATGCAGCGATAAACTGGAGCGACAGATTAAGGAGACACACAGATAAAGACAGATTACATTGATCAATATTGGATGGTGAGGGCTCACTTTCGGAGATCTGCCGGTCGCAGGTGAATAACTTCCATCAGTAAATGTCACTCCCGTGTCTGCACCCTCCGTCTCACGAGGCATTGAAGAAACACGCACTGCTTTGTTAGCAAACGCTAGACAAAAAGAGATTTGAATTTCCTGTTCTCAGTCTTTTTGATCACAACCTTAAGGTTTCCCTGAATGTGACAGTTCTGCTGTGGAGGGAATTTGAACAGTCTCTAGGAACCCATTCGAACTCATGCTGTACCTGACCTGGTTTGATAAAACAATGTAAAGGGAGTTTTACTCTGTAACCCGTGCTGTACCTGACCTGGGAGTGTATCATGGGACAGTGCAGAAGGAGTTTTACACTCTATCAAACCATGGATCTGCGAGTGTTTGATGGGACAGTGTAGTGGGAGGTTTAGTCTGTACTTAACCCGTGCTGTACCTGCCCTGTGCAGTCAATCAATCATTACAATGCACACCCATTCACCTTAATGTACAGTTCATCATCACAAAACAGGGTCCACCGTCACAATGCACGGTCCACCGTCACAATGCACGGTCCACCGTCACAATGCACGGTCCACCGTCACAATGCACGGTCCACCGTCACAATGCACGGTCCACCGTCACAATGCACGGTCCACCGTCACAATGCACGGTCCACCGTCACAATGCACGGTCCATAGAATCATAGGAATTTACGGCACAGAAGGAAGCCATTATATGCATAGGCAGCTGGGATCAAGTGGATCCCTTGAAGAGCATAGAGATTGCCGGAGTAGAGTTAAGAGAGAAATCAGGAGGGCAAAAAGGGGACATGAGATTGCTTTGGCAGATAAGGCAAAGGAGAATCCAAAGAGCTTCTACAAATACATAAAGGGCAAAAGAGTAACTAGGGAGAGAGTAGGGCCTCTTAAGGATCAACAAGGTCATCTATGTGCGGAACCACAAGAGATGGGTGAGATCCTGAATGAATATTTCACATCGGTATTTACAGTTGAGAAAGGCATGGATGTTAGGGAACTTGGGGAAATAAATAGTGATGTCTTGAGGAGTGTACATATTACAGAGAGGGAGGTGCTGGAAGTCTTAACGCGCATCAAGGTAGATAAATCTCCGGGACCTGATGAAATGTATCCCAGGACGTTATGGGAGGTTAGGGAGGAAATTGCGGGTCCCCTAGCAGAGATATTTGAATCATCGACAGCTACAGGTGAGGTGCCTGAAGATTGGAGGGTAGCAAATGTTGTGCCTTTGTTTAAGAAGGGTGGCAGGGAAAAGCCTGGGAACTACAGACCGGTGAGCCTGACATCTGTAGTGGGTAAGTTGTTAGAGGGTATTCTGAGAGACAGGATCTACAGGCATTTGGAGAGGCAGGGACTGATTAGGAACAGCATGGTTTTGTGAGTGGAAAATCATGTCTCACGAATTTGATTGAGTTTTTTGAAGGGGTAACCAAGAAGATAGATGAGGGCTGTGCAGTAGACGTGGTCTACATGGACTTTAGCAAAGCCTTTGACAAGGTACCGCATGGTAGGTTGTTACATAAGGTTAAATCTCACGGGATCCAAGGTGAGGTAGCCAATTGGATACAAAATTGGATTGACGACAGAAGACAGAGGGTGGTTGTAGAGGGTTGTGTTTCAAACTGGAGGCCTGTGACCAGCGGTGTGCCTCAGGGATCGGTGCTGGGTCCGCTGTTATTTGTTATTTATATTAATGATTTGGATGAGAATTTAGGAGGCATGGTTAGTAAGTTTGCAGATGACACCAAGATTGGTGGCATTGTGGACAGTGAAGAAGGTTATCTAGGATTGCAACGGGATCTTGATAAATTGGGCCAGTGGGCCGATGAATGGCAGATGGAGTTTAATTTAGATAAATGTGAGGTGATGCATTTTGGTAGATCGAATCGGGCCAGGACCTACTCCGTTAATGGTAGGGCGTTGGGGAGAGTTATAGAACAAAGAGATCTAGGAGTACAGGTTCATAGCTCCTTGAAAGTGGAGTCACAGGTGGATAGGGTGGTGAAGAAGGCATTCAGCATGCTTGGTTTCATTGGTCAGAACATTGAATACAGGAGTTGGGATGTCTTGTTGAAGTTGTACAAGACATTAGTAAGGCCACACTTGGAATACTGTGTACAGTTCTGGTCACCCTATTATAGAAAGGATATTATTAAACTAGAAAAAGAGTGCAGAAAAGATTTACTAGGATGCTACCGGGACTTGATGGTTTGACTTATAGGGAGAGGTTGGTTAGACTGAGACTTTTTTCCCTGGAGAATAGGAGGTTTAGGGGTGATCTTATAGAAGTCTATAAAATAATGAGGGGCATAGATAAGGTAGATAGTCAATATCTTTTCCCAAAGGTAGGGGAGTCTATAACGAGGGAGCATAGATTTAAGGTGAGAGGGGAGAGATACAAAAGGGTCCAGAGGGGCAATTTTTTCACTCAAAGGGTGGTGAGTGTCTGGAACGAGCTGCCAGAGGCAGTAGTAGAGGCGGGTACAATTTTGTCTTTTAAAAAGCATTTGGACAGTTACATGGGTAAGATGGGTATAGAGGGATATGGGCCAAGTGCAGGCAATTGGGACTAGCTTAGTGATATAAACTGGGCGACATGGACATGTTGGGCCGAAGGGCCTGTTTCCATGTTGTAAACTTCTATGATTCTATGATTCTATTCAGCCCATCGTGTCTGTGCTAGCTGAAAAAGTGCTATCCAGCCTAATCCCACTTTCCAGCTCTTGGTCAGTAGCCTTGTAGGTTACAGCACTTCAAGTGCACATCCAAGTCGTTTTTAAATGTGATGAGAGTTTCTGCCTCTACCACCCTTTCAGGGAGTGAGTTCCAGACCCCCACCACCCTCTGGGTGAAAAAATTTCTCCTCAGCCCCCCTCTAATCATGCTACCAATTACTTTAAATCTATGCCCCCTGGTTATTGACCCCCCTGCTAAGGGAAATAGGTCCTCCCTCTCCACTCTATCTAGTCCCATCATAATTTTATACACCTCAATTAAATCTCCCCTCAACCTCCTTGTTCCAAAGAAAACAACCCCAGCCTATCCAATCTTTTCTCATGGCTAAAATTCTCCAGCCCTTGCAACATCCTCGTAAATCGCCTCTGTACCCTCTCTAGTGCAATCACATCTTTCCTGTAATATGGTGACCAGAACTGTACGCAGTACTCAAGCTGTGGCCTAACCAGTGTTTTATACAGTTCTGCATAGCCTCCCTGCTCTTAAATTCTATGCCTCGGCTAATAAAGGAAAGTATTCCATATGCCTTTTTAATCACCTTATCTACATATCCTGCTACCTATAGGGATCTGTGGACATGCACTCCAAGGTCCCTCTGTTCCTCACACTTCTCAGTATCCTCCCATTTATTGTGTACTCCCTTGCCTTGTTTGCCCTCCCCAAATGCATTACCTCACACTTCTCCGGATTGAATTCCATTTGCCACTTTTCTGCCCACCTGACCAGTCCATTAATATCTTCCTGCAGTCCACAGCTTTCCTCCCCACTATCAACCACATGGCCCATCATCACAATGCAACAGTCCATCATCACAATGCAACAGTCCATCATCACAATGCAACAGTCCATCATCACAATGCAACAGTCCATCATCACAATGCAACAGTCCATCATCACAATGCAACAGTCCATCACCACAATGCAACAGTCCATCACCACAATGCAACAGTCCATCACCACAATGCAACAGTCCATCACCACAATACACAGTCCTTCATCACAATACACAGTCCTTCATCACAATACACAGTCCTTCATCACAATACACAGTCCTTCATCACAATACACAGTTCATCAGCGCAATATATAGTCCATCATCACAATACACAGACCATCATCACAGTACAAAATCCATCATCAAAATACACAATCTATCATGTTGTTTTATGTTCATCATCACACTATTCAATCACTACTCACATTACACACTCCATCATCACAATGCACAGCCCAACATCACAAAATGGAATGTGCATTGTGATAGTGCACAGTCCATCATCACAGTGCACAGTCCATCATCACAGTGCACAGTCCATCATCACAGTGCACAGTCCATCATCACAGTGCACAGTCCATCATCACAGTGCACAGTCCATCATCACAGCGCACAGTCCATCATCACAGCGCACAGTCCATCATCACAGCGCACAGTCCATCATCACAGCGCACAGTCCATCATCACAGCGCACAGTCCATCATCACAGCGCACAGTCCATCATCACAGTGCACAGTCCATCATCACAGTGCACAGTCCATCATCACAGTGCACAGTCCATCATCACAGTGCACAGTCCATCATCACAGTGCACAGTCCATCATCACAGTGCACAGTCCATCATCACAGTGCACAGTCCATCATCACAGTGCACAGTCCATCATCACAGTGCACAGTCCATCATCACAGTGCACAGTCCATCATCACAGTGCACAGTCCATCATCACAGTGCACAGTCCATCATCACAGTGCACAGTCCATCATCACAGTGCACAGTCCATCATCACAGTGCACAGTCCATCATCACAGTGCACAGTCCATCATCACAGTGCACAGTCCATCATCACAGTGCACAGTCCATCATCACAGTGCACAGTCCATCATCACAGTGCACAGTCCATCATCACAGTGCACAGTCCATCATCACAGTGCACAGTCCATCATCACAGTGCACAGTCCATCATCACAGTGCACAGTCCTTCATCACAATACACAGTCCTTCATCACAATACACAGTCCTTCATCACAATCCACAGTCCTTCATCACAATACACAGTTCATCAGCGCAATATATAGTCCATCATCACAATACACAGACCATCATCACAGTACACAATCCATCATCAAAATACACAATCTATCATGTTGTTTTATGTTCATCATCACACTATTCAATCACTACTCACATTACACACTCCATCATCACAATGCACAGCCCAACATCACAAAATGGAATGTGCATTGTGATAATGCACAGTCCATCATCACAGTGCAACAGTCCATCATCACAGTGCAACAGTCCATCATCACAGTGCAACAGTCCATCATCACAGTGCAACAGTCCATCATCACAGTGCAACAGTCCATCATCACAGTGCAACAGTCCATCATCACAGTGCAACAGTCCATCATCACAGTGCAACAGTCCATCATCACAGTGCAACAGTCCATCATCACAGTGCAACAGTCCATCATCACAATGCAACAGTCCATCATCACAATGCAACAGTCCATCATCACAATGCAACAGTCCATCATCACAATGCAACAGTCCATCATCACAATGCAACAGTCCATCATCACAATGCAACAGTCCATCATCACAATGCAACAGTCCATCATCACAATGCAACAGTCCATCATCACAATGCAACAGTCCATCATCACAATGCAACAGTCCATCATCACAATGCAACAGTCCATCATCACAATGCAACAGTCCATCATCACAATGCAACAGTCCATCATCACAATGCAACAGTCCATCATCACAATGCAACAGTCCATCATCACAATGCAACAGTCCATCATCACAATGCAACAGTCCATCATCACAATGCAACAGTCCATCATCACAATGCAACAGTCCATCATCACAATGCAACAGTCCATCATCACAATGCAACAGTCCATCATCACAATGCAACAGTCCATCATCACAATGCAACAGTCCATCATCACAATGCAACAGTCCATCATCACAATGCAACAGTCCATCATCACAATGCAACAGTCCATCATCACAATGCAACAGTCCATCATCACAATGCAACAGTCCATCATCACAATGCAACAGTCCATCACCACAATGCAACAGTCCATCACCACAATGCAACAGTCCATCACCACAATGCAACAGTCCATCACCACAATGCAACAGTCCATCACCACAGTGCAACAGTGCATCACCACAGTGCAACAGTGCATCACCACAGTGCAACAGTCCATCACCACAGTGCAACAGTCCATCACCACAGTGCAACAGTCCATCACCACAGTGCAACAGTCCATCACCACAGTGCAACAGTCCATCACCACAGTGCAACAGTCCATCACCACAATGCAACAGTCCTACATCACAATGCAACAGTCCTACATCACAATGCAACAGTCCTACATCACAATGCAACAGTCCTACATCACAATGCAACAGTCCTACATCACAATGCAACAGTCCTACATCACAATGCAACAGTCCTACATCACAATGCAACAGTCCAACATCACAATGCAACAGTCCAACATCACAATGCAACAGTCCAACATCACAATGCAACAGTCCAACATCACAATGCAACAGTCCATCATCACAATGCAACAGTCCAACATCACAATGCAACAGTCCAACATCACAATGCAACAGTCCAACATCACAATGCAACAGTCCAACATCACAATGCAACAGTCCAACATCACAATGCAACAGTCCATCATCACAATGCAACAGTCCAACATCACAATGCAACAGTCCAACATCACAATGCAACAGTCCAACATCACAATGCAACAGTCCAACATCACAATGCAACAGTCCAACATCACAATGCAACAGTCCAACATCACAATGCAACAGTCCAACATCACAATACAACAGTCCAACATCACAATACAACAGTCCAACATCACAATACAACAGTCCAACATCACAATACAACAGTCCTTCATCACAATACACAGTCCTTCATCACAATACACAGTCCTTCATCACAATACAGAGTCCTTCATCACAATACACAGTTCATCAGCGCAATATATAGTCCATCATCACAATGCACAGCCCAACATCACAAAATGGAATGTGCATTGTGATAATGCACTGTCCATCATCACAGTGCACAGTCCGTCACCACAGTGCACAGTCCGTCACCACAGTGCACAGTCCGTCACCACAGTGCACAGTCCGTCACCACAGTGCACAGTCCGTCACCACAGTGCACAGTCCGTCACCACAGTGCACAGTCCGTCACCACAGTGCACAGTCCGTCACCACAGTGCACAGTCCGTCACCACAGTGCACAGTCCGTCACCACAGTGCACAGTCCGTCACCACAGTGCACAGTCCGTCACCACAGTGCACAGTCCGTCACCACAGTGCACAGTCCGTCACCACAGTGCACAGTCCGTCACCACAGTGCACAGTCCGTCACCACAGTGCACAGTCCGTCACCACAGTGCACAGTCCGTCACCACAGTGCACAGTCCGTCACCACAGTGCACAGTCCGTCACCACAGTGCACAGTCCGTCACCACAGTGCACAGTCCGTCACCACAGTGCACAGTCCGTCACCACAGTGCACAGTCCGTCACCACAGTGCACAGTCCGTCACCACAGTGCACAGTCCGTCACCACAGTGCACAGTCCGTCACCACAGTGCACAGTCCGTCACCACAATGCACAGTCCGTCACCACAATGCACAGTCCGTCACCACAATGCACAGTCCGTCACCACAATGCACAGTCCGTCACCACACATGGTCCATCATCACCATACAGTTTGTCATCACATTGTACACGCTATTATGATAACACACAGTCCATCATCACTATGCGCAGTCCACCATCACATTCTACAGTCCATCATCACAACACACCACATTATCACAATATAGTCTGTGATGACAATGCACATGTCCACCATCACAATGCACATGTCCACCATCACATTGTAAAACAATAATCACAATGCAAAGTACATCACATTTTACAGTCCATCATCACAATAGAGAGTCCATCATCTCGTTGTACAGTTTATTAAAATGCACAGTCCGTCATCACGATGCACAGTCCATCATCACAATAGAGAGTCCATCATCTCGTTGTACAGTTTATTAAAATGCACAGTCAGTCAACACGATGCACCGTCCGGCATCACACGGCACCGTCCGGCATCACACGGCACCGTCCGGCATCACACGGCACCGTCCGGCATCACACGGCACCGTCCGGCATCACACGGCACCGTCCGGCATCACACGGCACCGTCCGGCATCACACGGCACCGTCCGGCATCACACGGCACCGTCCGGCATCACACGGCACCGTCCGGCATCACATTGTACACACTATTATTACAATGCACAGTCCATCACCACATTGCACAGTGCATCGTCAGAATACACAGTCAATCATTACAATTACACAGTCAATCATCATCATCATAATGCATGATATAATATGGTACAGAAGTATAACTTTAGCACTCAGGCTGTTGAATTGCATCGTTTGAATTGATGGTATAAATTTACTGGAACATTCAAAGGCAAACAGGTCCTTCTTGTCGCCAAAGCAGCTGTTAAAGTTTCTCCAAGTTGCTATTAAAGGCCAGTTTATAAGTCGAAGCGCACCATAGTAGGGGCTCAATCGTAGTGCCTGAGCTGAAGCAATGGGCAGGAATGGGCTATTCCCCTGTCCGAGAGATTGATTAGAATGGCAGTGTGCCATAGTTCTTCAATTAGTGGGAGACGTGGATTTATTAAACGGGCCCACCACTGCCTTCACTGGTGAAGGCGTAGCCCACTGTAGAGATTTGCCCCACAGCTCAGTAAGGTTCCTGATTTCATCTCCAATCTGCGCTCAACCAAGGCAGTGCTAATCGAGGTCAGTAACATGATAAAGGAATTCAATAGAGTAGCTACAGAGAAACTATTTCCTCGGTTGAGGGAACCATGAGGAGAGATTTGAGTAGAATGGGCCAATACTCTCTGGAGTTTAGAAGAATGAGAGGTGATCTCATTGAAAGATATAAGATTCTGAGGGGGCTTGACAGGGTAGATGCTGAGAGATTGTTTCCCCTAGCTGAAGAGTCCAGAACTAGGGGGTTCTCAGGATAAGGGGTCGGCCATTTAAGACTGAGATGACGTGGAATTTCTTCACTCAGAGGGTTGTGAATCTTTGGAATTCTCTACTCCAGAGGGCTGTGAATTCTCAATCGTTGAGGATATTCAAGA
Source organism: Heptranchias perlo (assembly GCF_035084215.1). NCBI lineage: Eukaryota > Metazoa > Chordata > Chondrichthyes > Hexanchiformes > Hexanchidae > Heptranchias > Heptranchias perlo. The sequence goes on along the minus strand of NW_027139133.1, from coordinate 7,164 downwards.
CTGAGATCGATAGATTTTTGGAGTCTAGGGGAATCATGGGATATGGGGATCGGGTGGGAAAGTGGAGTTGAGGTCAAAGATCAGCCATGATCTGATTGAATGGCGGGGCAGGCTCGAGGGGTCATTTGGGCTATTCCTGCTCCTATTTCCTATGTTCTTAGAACAAGGCGGACATAACCTTAAAGTTAGAACTGGGCCGTTCAGGAGTGAAATCAGGCACCATTTCATCACACAAGGGGAATGGAAATATAGAACTCTCTCTCCCCCTGCCCTCTCCCCACCAAGAGGCTGTGGATGATGGGACAACAGAAATTTTCAAGACTGAGATCGATAGATTTTTGTTAGATAAGGGCATCAAGAGATATGGAGCAAAGGCGGGTTAATGGAGCTTGGGTCCTTTTCTTTCGAAAAGAGAAGGCTGAGGGACGACCTTATAGGGGTCTTTAAAATTATGAAGGGGTTTGATAGGATAGACGTAGAGAAGATGTTTCCACTTACGAGGTGTCATAAATATAAGCTAGTCGCTAATAAATCCAATCAGGAATTCAGGAGAAACTTCTTTACCCAGAGAGTGGTTAGAATGTGGAACTCGCTACTACACGGAGTGGTTGAGGCGAATAACAGAGATGCCTTTAAGGGGAAGCTAGATAAACACATGAGGGAGAAAGGAATAGAAGGTTATATTGATGGGGTGAGATGAAGTGAGGTGGGAGAAGGCTCATTTGGAGCATAAACACCGGCATTGACCTGTTAGGCCAAATGGGCTACTTTTGTGCTGCAAATTCTATGTATTAATAAGTAAGTTTGCAATGCTCACCGAATAATGTACATATAGAGCCTGGATCACAGAATCAGTGAATGATATAGAGATTTTGGGGCCAATGAGCAATGTATAGATTATAGAATCAGTAAAGAGTTCGCGAATAATATTTAGATAACAGACCCAGACAGGAATCTGCAGATTAGAGAGCCCGCCAAAATTATGAAGATTACAATGCCAGCTAATAATTTATCCATTAGCCAATGGATAGTCTGTAAATTGCAGAGCTGATCAATAATCTCTAAATTACACAGCCAGTGACTAGTCTGTACAGAATGGAAGTAGCCAAGGATCAAGTTAGGTGTGGACTAAAGAGGCAATTAACAATCTGTACGACTCAATTCTTCAGGAATCCATCAGATACAGATATAGGCAGTCCAGAGTGTTATATAGAGAGGTAGGTCTAATATTGAAGAATTATAGTATATCAGGAGCTGGGAATAACGTAATTCATAAGGAGAGAGATGATGCGATCGCCATCGCTCGCCCTCTTCCCTATCTTTCTCTAGTTCCCTTTTGTAACCAAAGTCTTTGCTGTTTTGAGCTTCCCTCTCCTGCCCTCGCCACACTGTAAACCCCTCTCCTGCCCTTTCCATACTGTAAACCCCTCTCCTGCCCTTTCCACATTGTAAACCCCTCTCCTGCCCTTTCCACACTGTAAACCCCTCTCCTGCCCTCGCCACACTGTAAACCCCTCTCCTGCCCTCTCCATACTGTAAACCCCTCTCCTGCCCTTTCCACATTGTAAACCCCTCTCCTGCCCTTTCCACACTGTAAACCCCTCTCCTGCCCTCGCCACACTGTAAACCCCTCTCCTGCCCTCGCCACACTGTAAGCCCCTCTCCTGCCCTCGCCACACTGTAAGCCCCTCTCCTGCCCTCGCCACACTGTAAACCCCTCTCCTGCCCTCGCCACACTGTAAACCCCTCTCCTGCCCTTTCCATACTGTAAACCCCTCTCCTGCCCTTTCCACACTGTAAACCCCTCTCCTGCCCTTTCCACACTGTAAACCCCTCTCCTGCCCTCGCCACACTGTAAACCCCTCTCCTGCCCTTTCCATACTGTAAACCCCTCTCCTGCCCTTTCCATACTGTAAACCCCTCTCCTGCCCTCGCCACACTGTAAGCTCCTCTCCTGCCCTCGCCACACTGTAAACCCCTCTCCTGCCCTCGCCACACTGTAAACCCCTCTCCTGCCCTTTCCACACTGTAAACCCCTGTCCTGCCCTCGCCACACTGTAAACCCCTCTCCTGCCCTTTCCATACTGTCAACCCCTCTCCTGCCCTTTCCACACTGTAAACCCCTCTCCTGCCCTTTCCACACTGTAAACCCCTCTCCTGCCCTTTCCACACTGTAAACCCCTCTCCTGCCCTTTCCACACTGTAAACCCCTCTCCTGCCCTTTCCACACTGTAAACCCCTCTCCTGCCCTCACCACACTGTAAACCCCTCTCCTGCCCTTTCCATACTGTAAACCCCTCTCCTGCCCTGGCCATACTGTAAACCCCTCTCCTGCCCTGGCCATACTGTAAACCCCTCTCCTGCCCTGGCCATACTGTAAACCCCTCTCCTGCCCTGGCCATACTGTAAACCCCTCTCCTGCCCTCGCCACACTGTAAACCCCCCTCTCCTGCCCTCGCCATACTGTAAACCCCTCTCCTGCCCTGGCCATACTGTAAACCCCTCTCCTGCCCTGGCCACACTGTAAACCCCTCTCCTGCCCTGGCCACACTGTAAACCCCTCTCCTGCCCTTTCCATACTGTAAACCCCTCTCCTGCCCTTTCCATACTGTAAACCCCTCTCCTGCCCTGGCCATACTGTAAACCCCTCTCCTGCCCTGGCCATACTGTAAACCCCTCTCCTGCCCTTTCCACACTGTAAACCCCTCTCCTGCCCTTTCCACACTGTAAACCCCTCTCCTGCCCTTTCCATACTGTAAACCCCTCTCCTGCCCTGGCCACACTGTAAACCCCTCTCCTGCCCTTTCCACACTGTAAACCCCTCTCCTGCCCTTTCCACACTGTAGACCCCTCTCCTGCCCTGGCGATACTGTAAACCCCTCTCCTGCCCTGGCCACACTGTAAACCCCTCTCCTGCCCTGGCCACACTGTAAACCCCTCTCCTGCCCTTTCCACACTGTAAACCCCTCTCCTGCCCTTTCCACACTGTAGACCCCTCTCCTGCCCTGGCCATACTGTAAACCCCTCTCCTGCCCTGGCCACACTGTAAACCCCTCTCCTGCCCTTTCCACACTGTAAACCCCTCTCCTGCCCTTTCCATACTGTAGACCCCTCTCCTGCCCTGGCCATACTGTAAACCCCTCTCCTGCCCTGGCCACACTGTAAACCCCTCTCCTGCCCTGGCCACACTGTAAACCCCTCTCCTGCCCTGGCCACACTGTAAACCCCTCTCCTGCCCTTTCCATAATGTAAACCCCTCTCCTGCCCTTTCCATACTGTAAACCCCTCTCCCGCCCTTTCCATACTGTAAACACACTGTTCTCCTTCTCCCTGCATCCCCCTTTATTGAAATGATGACTGACTGCAACCATTTCCTACTCTTTCCTCAGGGGTCTCAGGACTACAGAACTCCTTGCCTCCCTTTCTTTTTGTAACCCAATTGGGTTTGAAACAATCCATGCTTGGTGCTATTGAACCACCACTCCCAGGGTTTTCTCATCTTCTCTCCTACTCATTCCAAACTTGATGGTGTCCCTCACTACGGCCCTTGGTCCAACACGTACCTTCGCAATAAAAAGAAAAGAAAGAACTTGCATTTATATAGCGTCTTTCATGACCGCAGGACATCCCAAAGTGCTTTACAGCCAATGAAGTACTTTTTGAAGTGTCGTCACTGTTGTAATGTAGGGAAACACGGCAGCCAATTTGCGCACAGCAAGATCCCACAAACTGCAACGTGAGAATGACCTGATAGTCTAGCGATGTTGGTTGAGGGATAAATAATGGCCAGGACACCGTGGAGAACTCCCCTGGTCTTCTTCAAAACAGTACCATGGGATCTTTTACGTTCACCTGAGAGGGCAGACGAGGCCCTCGGTTTAAAGTCTCACCCGAAAGACGGCACCTCCGACAGTGCAGCACTCCCTCAGTACTGCACTGGGAGCGTCAGCCTGGATTTTGTGCTCAAGGTCTCTGGAGTGCGGACTTGAACCCACAACTTCCTGACTCAGAGGCAGGCATGCAACCCACTGAGCTACAGCAAAACACTGTTCGATGATACTAGAATTTAGATCACTGGGGCTGAGTGGCCGCTGCTTGGTTCTGTACAGAACAACGCAAAGCAGACCAGGGAAACCAGGCTTACTGCAGAGCTGAATCAGATCTACTTGTTTCCCATGAATAGTCTGAGGCAGGCTTGCCCATTGTCAAAGCTCAGGGTTCAGTGTACAACACAGCGAGGATATTTCGTCAAAAATCAAAATGCTTGGGGCGCACCCAGAATTTTTGGTGGTTAACCACAGGAGCCTAAGCACACTCCCAGCTGCCAACGCTGCGAAAAGGAAAGTGTTTAGGAAAGTGTTCTCTTAAACAACATCGCAATCGAAAGGCACAGTGAGTGGGTACAGAAACACTCCTTCAGTATTCAGAGGGCACAGTGACTGGGGACAGAAACACTCCTTCAGTATTCAGAGGGCACAGTGAGTGGGTACAGAAACACTCCTTCAGTATTCAGAGGGCACAGTGACTGGGGACAGAAACACTCCTTCAGTATTCAGAGGGCACAGTGACTGGGGACAGAAACACTCCTTCAGTATTCAGAGGGCACAGTGACTGGGGACAGAAACACTCCTTCAGTATTCAGAGGGCACAGTGACTGGGGACAGAAACACTCCTTCAGTATTCAGAGGGCACAGTGACTGGGGACAGAAACACTCCTTCAGTATTCAGAGGGCACAGTGACTGGGGACAGAAACACTCCTTCAGTATTCAGAGGGCACAGTGACTGGGGACAGAAACACTCCTTCAGTATTCAGAGGGCACAGTGAGCGGGTAGAGAAACACTCCCTCAGTATTCAGAGGGCACAGTGACTGGGTACAGAAACACTCCTTCAGTATTCAGAGGGCACAGTGAGTGGGTACAGAAACACTCCCTCAGTATTCAGAGGGCACAGTGACTGGGTACAGAAACACTCCTTCAGTATTCAGAGCGCAGAGTGACTGGGTACAGAAACACTCCCTCAGTATTCAGAGCGCACAGTGACTGGGTAGAGAAACACACCCTCAGTACTCAGAAGGTTAACACTTTTTGAGTGATAAAGTGTGGAAGCATTAACCTCATTGGATTTACTTGTTCAAGGGAGTCCCGACCCTCGCTCCCAGACTATAGTTGACTTATGGCCCCAACATTGATTTCAACAACTTCAGATCATAACCACTGCTCCCATTTTTTTCGGACAGCGGGTGCTGATAATGGTTCTGTTGTTGCCATTTACAGCTCCTCTAGACCCATCTTTTGTTTCTTTACCTGTCCCATTACCATCCCTCCTTACCTCGCACCATCATCCCCTTTTGTCATTTAATCACTCCTGCCCTCCATCCTATCACAGACCTTCCCTTTTATTCTTTCCTCTCCCCACCCTTTTCCTGGCTCTGTATTTACTTAAAAACTGTTTGATCGCTAACACCATCGGATTCTGATGAAAGGTCATCGACCTAAAACGTTAACTCTATTTCTTTACAGATGCCGAGTTTCTTTCCCAGCATTTTCTAGGTTTTTTTTTCAGATTTCCAGTACTTTGCCGTTGTCCTTCCATCTTTAATAGGACGACGAATAAAAAGAAAGAGACCCATTCCCGTTACTTCAAACAAAAGTACCGACAAGTAGGCTGGCAAATCTTGACACCTTTGAAAAGTGGTCAGATCATTTTCCAACCAGCCTTCACCATGGGGTCTCTTTTACCTTTCCTTTGCCATCAGGGTCAGGATACCCTGGCCAATTTTGTTTATCTCCCCTTCCTAACCCAGGGGCACTGAGGCCCAACACTAGAGCCCCTCTCACTGCCCCGGTTGAGATCAGCGTGGATTGGCTGTCCAACCTGATGCTCTTGTGGTCTGCAAAGGTTCAAGGTCTTATGGGGGAAAGTCGTTGAGCTATCAGGAGGATCCCTTTTAAAGAGGTTAGACCACACTTGGAGTACTGTGCTCAGTTTTGGTCTCCATATTATAGACAGGGCATAGAGGCGCTGGAGAAGGTGCAAAAAAGATTGACAAGGATGATACTAGAACTGAGAGGTTATAACTATCAGGAAAGTATGAACAGGCTGGGGCTCTTTTCTCTAGAAAAGAGAAGGCTGCGGGGTGACCCGATAGAGGACTTTAAAATTATGAAAGGGGATCGATAGGGTGAATGTACTACTTGTGGGGGAGACCAAAACTAGGGGGCCATAAATATAAGACAGTCACTAATAAATCCAATAGGGAATTCAGGAGAAACTTCTTTACCCAGAGAGCGGTTAGAATGTGGAACTCGGTACCACAAGGAGTGGTTGAGGCGAATAGCATAGACTCATTTAAGGGGAAGCTAAATAAGTACATGAGGGAGAAAGGAATAGAAGGATATGCTGATAGGGTGAGATGAAGAGGGGTGGGAGGAGGCTCGCGTGGAGCATAAACACCGGCATAGACCAGTTGGGCCGAATGGCCTGTTTCTGTGCTGTACATTCTATGTAATTCTATGTAAGGATTCTCACCAGCAGGAACACTTCGATACAAAACAGTTTCGATGACGGTCAGATGCCTATTTCTGTAGAGGATTTTGGATAGTTTTGTTTAAACAGTTTTGTCCTGATGGCATCATCAGGGGAGATGACGACCAGGGGGAGTGACTGAGGCTGACAGCATGAAGGAGCTGGAATTAGTAACAATCTCGGCCCCAGGATTCCAGAATTCCATTGGGGAGACATTTGGAAGCAAATCTGGGGCCAGGCCAGAACTTCCACTGACCCCTGAATGAAGCCCGTGACCCTACCTGGGGTCAGGGAGGTCACACGCTGTGGCCTGGCATCTTTGGCCTTTATGACGGAACTGGTTCGAGCACTTCAGCTGGAGCATACCATATTCTCACAGCGTAGTTTTGTACACAGAGTGGTGCTCACCTGGCCTGGGCTTCAGAGGTCCAGTGGGTGAGGAAACTGAACCAGGAAATGTAAGAACGTGGGAACAGGAGGAGGCCATTCAGCCCCGCAAGCCTGTTTCGGCATTCAATTAGATCACCGCTGACATGTATCTTAACTCCATTTACCCGCCTTGGTTCTGTACCCCTTAATACCCCTAGCTAAGAGGTTTGTGAATCTTTGGAATTCTCTACCCCAGAGGGTTGCGGAT
>NW_027139132.1:0-20225 GCF_035084215.1 Heptranchias perlo | reverse complement strand
TTACCCTCATCCACACGCCTATCACCCCCTCAAAAAATTCAATCAAATTAGTCAGACATGATCTTCCCTTGACAAAGCCATGTTGACTATCCCTGATTAATCCTTGCTTCTCCAAGTGGAGACTAATTTTGTCCTTCAGAATTTTTTCCAATAATTTTCCTACCACTGATGTTAGGCTCACTGGCCTGTAGTTCCCCGGTTTTTCCCTACTCCCCTTCTTGAATAATGGTATTACATTAGTGGTACTCATGTAACTGTCCAAATGCTTTAAAAATTATGTTTTAGCCACTACAGGTAAAGAGAAAACTAAAAGATGTAAAGAAATTATATTAGGAGAGAAGAATTGTGCGAGAAAAAGATTAGAGCAGAAGGACAGGTTAGGGTGTGTGGCCCAAATAAGTGTTCTTTATACAAACGCACCAAGTATAAGGAACACATTGAATGAACTGCAGGCACAAATTCAACTTAGTAATGGCTACAGTGTCGTACCCTCAGACACGGCTCCAAGACGGTCAGCACTGGGAACTGAATATACCAGGTTATAACTGAATATACCAGGTTATAACTGAATATACCAGGTTATAAGGTCTACAGGAGGATGGGGAAACTGGTAAAGGGGGAGGAGTAACCTTAGGTGATTAAGGACGAAATTACTTCAATGATAAGACGATATAACGAGAGGTAAGCAGACAGTGGAAACTTTATGGGTAGAATTAAGAAATAGAATTAAGAAAAGGACTATAGTGGGAGTTGTGTATAGGCCTCCTGGTAGCAGCGGTGAAATGACAGAATGTATAAATGCAGAGATTAAACAAGCATGTAGCAAAAGCAGGGTGGTTTTAATGGGGGGGTTTTAACTTTCATACAGTAATAATATATAATATTGTAATGAATCATGTATAGTTTGATCTAGTAATGCAGCGTGTAATTTGATATTGTAATGAATTGCATTTATTCTGATATCACACCACTATTACAAAGGAGGTTAAGGGGAGATTTAATCGAGGTGTTCAAAATCATGAAGGGTTTTGACAGAGTAAATAAGGAGAAACTGTTTCCAGTGGCAGAAGGGTCGGTAACCAGAGGACACAGATTTAAGGTGATCGGCAAAAGAGCCAGAGGCGACATGAGGAAACATTTTTTTACGCAGCGAGTTGTTATGATCTGGAATGCACCGCCTGAAAGGGCGGTGGAAGCAGATTCAATAATAACTTTCAAAAGGGAATTGGATAAATACTTGAAGGGGAAAAAATTACAGAGTAGAGGTCTGGGACTAATTGGATAGCTCTTTAAAAGAGCCGGCACAGGCATGATGGGCTGAATGGCCTCCTTCTGTGCTGTACCCATTATGATACTGTGTACAGTTTAATATTGTAATGCATGTACAGTTTGATGTTCAATAAATTCAGCAGCAAAATCAGTAAAAGCTGCAGGGAAAATCCATTGACGTTATATGCTTTTATTTTATTATTGATTTTAATACTCCTCAGAAATACAGTATCAAACTTTCTCTTCTTGCGTATGTATACAGCACTTAACCTGCATCAAACAGATCTGTACAGTACATCAGTGTAATCTGTCAGCTGCTGTGAAACTGTCCCACACAGGGACTATGGGATGGTAGGCAGCGGAGAATGAATACATTGATTCTTAAAGCTATATTTTGCTATTCAACTGTTCAACTTTGATATATTTTCTTCGCAAAAGCCTGGGATGAGACCCAGACCGTCCCACCACACGCTGCAATGGGGACATCGCAGGTTCCCCACAATTCCTGGAAAGCGACAAACTACAGGTAAATCTGGTGAGATAAAACTCTACAAAGTTTCATAGAATCATGGAAAATTTACAGCACAGGAGGAGGCCATTCGGCCCATCGTGTCCACACCGGCCAAAAATGAGCCACCCAGCCTAATCCCACTTTCCTGCACTTGGTCCGTAGCCCTGTAGGTTACGGCACTTCAGGGGCACATCCAGGTAGTTTTTAAATGAGTTGAGGGTTTCTGCCTCTACCACCCTCTCAGGCAGTGAGTTCCAGACCCCCACCACCCTCTGGGTGAAAACATTTTTCCTCAGCTCCCCTCTAATCCTTCTACCAATCACTTTAAAATCTATGCCCCCTGGTTATTGACCTTTCTGCTAAGGGAAATAGGTCCTTCCTATCCACTCTATCTAGGCCCCTCATAATTTTGTACACCTCAATTAAATCTCCCCTCAGCCTCCTCTGTACTCGATCTCTCCCCACCTTTCTCCCTCAGTGTAATCTGATGAACCTGCAGGATATCAATCGCACATCACCCACCGCGGCCCAATCCATTCCACTGACACTCAGAGTCCCAGGACCCGCCCAGTGCTGCCCCTCTCCCGACTCTCTGCTCCGAGGGGCTTCTCTCACGATGAAGGATTGGGCAATCTAGTCCAATCCCACGCTCACCCAACGTCTATACACAAACCGAGTCCAGCTGAGATCAACAGAGAGTGAAATAGGGGAGAAACAGTGGCTGATTTTCCCTTCCTAACCCAGGTGGAACTAACTGGACCCCCTACTGTCCCGGCTCAGCACAGATCAGCTCTGTGAGTTCAAACCATCGAGAGGGTTCCAGAAGTCTTTCTAGAAAACTTGATCATAAATGTCCGTGTTCTACTTACACCACTAACCAGTACTCAATCTCCCTCCCCTTACACCACTAACCAGTACTCAATCTCCCTCCCCTTACACCACTAACCAGTACTCAATCTCCCTCCCCTTACACCACTAACCAGTACTCAATCTCCCTCCCCTTACACCACTAACCAGTACTCAATCTCCCTCCCCTTACACCACTAACCAGTACTCAATCTCCCTCCCCTTACACTGTTTCAATGGGCTGCAAATTTATCGTGATATTTTTCTATAATTTTCACACTCGTTACATCACAAAAATCATAAATTAAACAAAAAACTGGTATAAATATCATACATCAGGACCCGACCGACAGGGAAACTAACACCTGAACATAACCCACTGGCGACTCCCCCTCTCGCCAGTTATCCAGTCACCCTGAAGAGGGATTCAGTATATCCCGAAATATCACCTGTACGTAGTTCCGACGAGTTGGGCTCAGGATGGGGCCTCTCTCCACATACTCCGGATTACTCTTTCCCAAAATGGGAGCTTTTTAAAGTATTTTTTTTTACATTTTCTTGTGTAATAAAACTCTCGAGGCCAAGATAGAGGCAGCAGCTCCCAGCCGTGCTGCTCTAAAAACCGGCTGTGAGGGGGGGCCAGCGAGAGAGCAGCCCCCTCCCTGAGCGAGCGTCCCTCCAGGTTTCCCTTCCTCTTCCCGTGGGAAGTTCCCACATTATCCTATTAATAATGCTGAAGGGGTTGAGCTGAACTCTGACCGCTGGGTGAGGAGAGTTTGCCCCATGACCAGGAAGGGGCCAAACTCCCATTTTCCCCATCACTACAGTCCCCACCTTGCATGGCGATTGGTCCCCGTAGCCCAGCCCCCTCCCAACAAACAAACACACCAAGAGGCAGCTCGGTTTCATTCTGTGTCGAATCCTTCCACATAAACACAGCTCTGTAAACATTAACTGTTTGTTTTCTGCACTCTGAGGTCTCCTCTCTCTGCCCCACCACTTCGAACACAGCAAATCTACTGACATGAACTCAACACTGGAGCTGACCCTTGGTGAGTGAGGCTGAAATGATCAGTGGATCCCAACACGCTGCATCATGTGGATGAATAGCGATGGCAAAGGCCACAAAATAATCATCAGTCACTGGTAAACAAAGAGGGCAGGAGTTAAATGGGCAAATCAGAAACATTTTCTTTTTGAAGAGGCGGTAGGTGCTGTCGATCGGCTTGTTACAAACTACAGTCAGTAGGAATGACCATGTCTTTTTATTCTCTCGCTGTATATAAACATCAGATCCTGCTCCTCGTTAAACTCGCTGTTCATGACTCGGGGCCATGGGGGCTAAGTTATCCTTTGGGCCGATGTCCTGCTGTGACCCACTCTCATAGGCACTGTCCACTGACTGCTTCCCATCTGCAAGAAAAAAAAACATTCTTTAAATCTCACTATGTGCGGTACCAACAGATCAGGAGTCACAGACAGAGGGGCAAAAGGGTCGTCCCCACTGATACAGCCCCAACCCCCTCACCCCAGTCTCCCCACTGATACAGCCCCAACCCCCTCACCCCAGTCTCCCCACTGATGTAACCTCAACCCCCTCACCCCAGTCTCCCCACTGATACAGCCCCAAACCCCTCACCCCAGTCTCCCCACTGATACAACCCCAAACCCCTCGCCCCAGTCTCCCCACTGATACAGCCCCAAACCCCTCGCCCCAGTCTCCCCACTGATACAGCCCCAAACCCCTCACCCCAGTCTCCCCACTGATACAGCCCCAACCCCCTCACCCCAGTCTCCCCACTGATACAGCCCCAAACCCCTCACCCCAGTCTCCCCACTGATACAACCCCAAACCCCTCGCCCCAGTCTCCCCACTGATACAGCCCCAAACCCCTCACCCCAGTCTCCCCACTGATACAACCCCAAACCCCTCGCCCCAGTCTCCCCACCGATTTAACCCCAAGCCCCTCGCCCCAGTCTCCCCACTGATACAGCCCCAAACCCCTCGCCCCAGTCTCCCCACTGATACAGCCCCAAACCCCTCGCCCCAGTCTCCCCACTGATACAGCCCCAAACCCCTCGCCCCCGTCTCCCCACTGATACAGCCCCAAACCCCTCACCCCAGTCTCCCCACTGATACAGCCCCAAACCCCGCTTTCCTTCTACATGCTGTCACGTCGTTGTGTCAGAAACCTTTTACTTTGCCAATAAAATGTTAACCGTGCACCGCCTGCCTGTGACTCAGGCCTGCAAAGTAGAACAGCTTCTACCTCCAACACCACAGTCAACAGATCGACACCTTCCCTGGGAACAGGAGGAGGCCATTCAGCCCCTTAAAGCCTGTTTCAATTAGATCATGGCTGATCTGTACCTCAACTCCACCACAGCAACTGCAGCCGTTCAAGCACTGGACCATCAGAGATGAGGACTTCTGCAGGAAACATTACTAAAGGTGTCCCTGGAGCTCCCCTCTGGTCCTGGACTGATGGGACGTGTGCTGACTCTATGGTTTTACGTGAGACAAGTTTGGGAAATCTCAACCCAATTTGGAGTCCGTAGATTAACGAGCACAGAGACATTGCTCCTTCATTCCATCATCCCCAACAATAGAATAGATACCTGAGGTCTGAAGTGTTTTATAGATCTCCGTTTTCTGGATAATATTCACCGCTTCCTCCAAGCCCAGCCACTGTAGTGCGTTCATTAATTGTTCGATCGTTCCACCTGAAATCTGAAGAAGGATAAACTCTTCAATACTAGGCTGGCAAAACTTGGAAGTGTAGTGAACAGTGAGGAGGATAGTAATAGACTTCAAGAGGACAGAGACAGACTGGTGGAATGGGTGGACACATGGCAGATGAAATTTAATGCAGAGAGAAGTGCGAAGTGATACACTTTGGTAGGAAGAACGAGGAGAGGCAATATAAACTAAATGGTACAATTCTAAAGGGGTACGGGAACAGAGAGATCTGGGGGTATATGGGCACAAATTGCTGAAGGTGGCAGGACAGGTTGAGAAGATGGTTAAAAAGGCATACGGGATCCTGGGCTTTATAAATAGAGGCATAGAGTACAAAAGTAAGGAAGTTATGTTGAATCTTTATAAAACACTGGTTCAGCCACAACTGGAGTATTGTGTCCAGTTCTGGGCACCACACTTTAGGAAAGATGTGAAAGCCTTAGAGAGGGTGCAGAAGAGATTTACTAGAATGATTCCAGGGATGAGGGACTTCAGTTACACGGATAGACTGAAGAATCTGGGGTTGTTCTCCTTAGAACACAGAAGATGGGGGGAGGGGGGTTGATAGAGGGACAAGACAGAGTAGATAAAGAGAAACTGTTCCCATTGGCAGAAGAGTCGAGAACCAGAGGACGCAGATTTAAGGTGTTTGGCAAAAGAACCAAAGGCGACATGAGGAAAAACTTTTTTACGCAGCGAGTAGTTATGATCTGGAATGAGCTTCCTGAGGGGATGGTGGAAGCAGATTCAATTTCAAGAGGGAATTTGATAAATACTTGAAGAAAAAAATTTGCAGGGCTACAGGGAAAGAGCGGGGGAGTGGGACTAACTGGATTGCTCTTGCAGAGAGCCGGCACGGGCTCGATGGGCTGAATGGCCTCCATCTGTGCTGCAACCTTTCTATGATGCTATGATTATATTAACACGTTCAAAACCATTTCAGGCTCCCTCAGTGAGCAAACACACGGTCACTGGATACTCAAGTGTACAAATTCACAGGTCTGAGACGGGGTCTGGGGTAAGAGCAGGGGTATGGGGGGACAAGTTGCATAAACTTGGTTTGTATTTCCTAGTGTTTAGAAGATTGAGGGGTGATCTGATCGATGTATTTAAAATGTTAAAAGGATTTAGTTGGGTAGAGAGAGAGGAACTCTCTCTGGTGGGGGAATCAAAAACAAGGGGGCATAATCTTAACAGAGCAAAATCAGAAAGTACGTTTTCTCACAAAGGGTAGCAGTAACCTGGAACTCTCACCCCAAAGGCTGTCTTAATAATTTAACCCTTTAAGACCTGGTATCATTCTGGTCAACCTGCGCAGCACCCCCTCCAATTTACCTTTCCTGAGGTGCAGTGCCCAAAACTGAACACAGTATCTCCAGATGGGGTCTGACCAAGGCTCCATACAACTGAAACATCATTTCCACCCCTTTGTAAATACTTTTCGTACCTGTGCAGTAGTTTTTAAGTGATTTGTGTGCATGGGCACATGGGGCTCAATGTTCAAATTAAAGAACGGGCGGGTTGGGGGCAGGGGGGCATTGACAATTGCCATCATTTCAGACCCGCCCCCAACCCGCCCATTTCCAGTTTTCACCGGGGCGGGACGAGCGACCAACCCGCTCCCAGGAGGCGGGTCGGGCCTTAAAACTTTTCAAGGAGGCTTCAGGCCTCCATTTTTCACTATTTCCTGATTTCAACCCCGGGGGGCCGGGAACCCCGAGCTTTCTGTTTGACGCTTCGTGAAAGGAGGCGAGACGGCCCGAGACGGCAGGTAGGTGCCTAGAAAGGCACAGCTTGTGGGCCCGGAGGAGCAGGAGTGATTCCCCCAGGCCCAACAAGCCCACCTGCACTGACCCCCCAACAATCGCGGACCCACGACATGCGATGGCAGACCTCCCCCTGATGGCGGACTACCGACCGCGCGATCCCCCCCACTCCGATCCCCCCACCCCACACTGATTCTCTGACCCCCGACCCTCCCCCTTCAATGATCGCAGACCCTCACGATGACCCCCGATCCGGACCCCCCCTCCCGTGACTGACCTCCCGATCCCAACCCCCATGACTCATAAGAACATAAGAAATTGGAGCAGGAGTAGGCCAATCGGCCCCTCGAGCCTGCTCCGCCATTCAATAAGATCATGGCTGATCTGATCCCAACCACAAATCTAAAGAACACAAGAAGTCGGAGCAGGACCCGGCCACATAGACCCTGGGCCCTCTCCGCCACCCACAGGGCATTGACCGATCCGAACTCAGCTTCATGTCCAATTTCCTGCCCGCTCCCCATAACCCCTAATTCCCTTTACTTCTAGGAAACTGTCTATTTCTGTTTTAAATTTATCTAATGATGTAGCTTCCACAGCTTCCTGGGGCAGCAAATTCCACAGACCTACCACCCTCTGAGTGAAGAAGTTTCTCCTCATCTCAGTTTTGAAAGAGCAGCCCCTTATTCTAAGATTATGCCCCCTAGTTCTAGTTTCACCCATCCTTGGGAACATCCTTACTGCATCCACCCGATCAAGACCCTTCACAATCTTATATGTTTCAATAAGATCGCCTCTCATTCTTCTGAACTCCAATGAGTAGAGTCCCAATCTACTCAACCTCTCCTCATATGTCCGCCCCCTCATCCCCGGGATTAACCGAGTGAACCTTCTTTGTACTGCCTCGAGAGCAAGTATGTCTTTTCTTAAGTATGGAGACCAAAACTGTATGCAGTATTCCAGGTGCGGTCTCACCAATACCTTATATAACTGCAGCAATACCTCCTTGTTTTTATATTCTATCCCCCTAGCGATAAAAGCCAACATTCCGTTGGCTTTCTTGATCACCTGCTGCATGACCCCCATGCCCACCTATGTCCACCCAAGCCCCCCCCATCCACACAAAGACTTACCTGAAGATGTCCTCTCCCTGGCTGGTCTCCCGTCCGACTGAGACTAGCCAGTCAGTTGGACAGGAAACCGACAAAAAAAGATGTCCTTACATCAAAATCGTAAGGACATCTGGGGTACTAATGGGTTTCCTGATCACAATTTGACCCCTCCGCCCCCTTCCTGGTCCCGTTTTAAAATCACCCTCATAATCTCTTTGCGTCTCTACAGCTCTTAGTCCCTCACTATCACTGAGAGGGTGCAGAACATTTTGAGGGGGGAAGGAGGAACAGCCAGAAGTCGTGGTCCACGTGGGAGCCAATGACATAGGAAGGAAAAGGGTCGAGGTCCTGCAGTCAGAGTTTCAGGAGCTAGGGAGAAAGTTAAAAAGTAGGACCTCAAAGATTAATGGAGTAATCACAAATGCCTTCTGGAAGTTCATCTAGATAACTTCCATAGGCACTCCCCTATCTACCACGGGCTTCAATGGGAGAGTTAGGATACTGGAGGGATGGGCTTCAAAGGGAGAGTCAGGGGACTGGAGAGATGGGCTTCGATGGGAGAGTCAGGGGACTGGAGAGATGGGCTTCGATGGGAGAGTCAGGGGACTGGAGGCGGCTAATTGTAGCACCCTCTACAGTTGAGTATTTAGCACGGACCAGAAATCAAACTAGGGACCTTCTCACTCGTGCGAGGCTCAATGGACCAATTAGGGAACTTTCTATCAAACATTTTTGTCACATTAGACCCTGGAAGACCCAATTACAGAACTGAAGGGAAAGCAATCAAAGTGAGATTAACTTTTTAAAAACAAATCAAACTTTTTCAACTTGTGTGTCCAATGGAGTCACAGCCTGGTCAACAGAAGTGAGCAATGAATAAAATAAACAGCTAAACATACCTCAAAATTATCCAAAAGTGACTTGCTTGGTGACTTGGCACTTTTGAGCAGCTCGGTAATGGAGCCAAGATTCAGTTTCCCCGCCAGCTTCATCCAGTCCTCCCCCGATACCTCCTGGTTTAACACTTCATTCAGTTCTCCCAGGGCTTCGGAACCTAAAGATGCAATACTGCCTGCAAAGAAAACAGGCCCAGCTTTTAGTTTGCAGTCTAAATAATCAGGGGTCCATAAACACATGGGGAGGCAAGTTACCCAGACTATTACTGGACAGACTGGGATTGGTTGTTACTCAGGGGCAGGAATTGGCTAACGTTTTACCCAATCAAAAACTGGACTGGGGCAGGGTACGAAACTGGTCCAATCGCACGAGCACAAACTGCTTGGCTGCCAATAAGTAAAAGCAAGCTGGGCCTGCGCGCGCCGGTGAACGCGAACCGGGCCCCGCGCGCGCGCCGGTGAACGCGAACCGGGCCCCGCGCGCGCGCCGGTGAACGCGAACCGGGCCCCGCGCGCGCGCCGGTGAACGCGAACCGGGCCCCGCGCGCGCGCCGGTGAACGCGAACCGGGCCCCGCGCGCGCGCCGGTGAACGCGAACCGGGCCCCGCGCGCGCGCCGGTGAACGCGAACCGGGCCCCGCGCGCGCGCCGGTGAACGCGAACCGGGCCCCGCGCGCGCGCCGGTGAACGCGAACCGGGCCCCGCGCGCGCGCCGGTGAACGCGAACCGGGCCCCGCGCGCGCGCCGGTGAACGCGAACCGGGCCCCGCGCGCGCGCCGGTGAACGCGAACCGGGCCCCGCGCGCGCGCCGCTGAACGCGAACCGGGCCCCGCGCGCGCGCCGGTGAACGCGAACCGGGCCCCGCGCGCGCGCCGGTGAACGCGAACCGGGCCCCGCGCGCGCGCCGGTGAACGCGAACCGGGCCCCGCGCGCGCGCCGGTGAACGCGAACCGGGCCCCGCGCGCGCGCCGGTGAACGCGAACCGGGCCCCGCGCGCGCGCCGGTGAACGCGAACCGGGCCCCGCGCGCGCGCCGGTGAACGCGAACCGGGCCCCGCGCGCGCGCCGGTGAACGCGAACCGGGCCCCGCGCGCGCGCCGGTGAACGCGAACCGGGCCCCGCGCGCGCGCCGGTGAACGCGAACCGGGCCCCGCGCGCGCGCCGGTGAACGCGAACCGGGCCCCGCGCGCGCGCCGGTGAACGCGAACCGGGCCCCGCGCGCGCGCCGGTGAACGCGAACCGGGCCCCGCGCGCGCGCCGGTGAACGCGAACCGGGCCCCGCGCGCGCGCCGGTGAACGCGAACCGGGCCCCGCGCGCGCGCCGGTGAACGCGAACCGGGCCCCGCGCGCGCGCCGGTGAACGCGAACCGGGCCCCGCGCGCGCGCCGGTGAACGCGAACCGGGCCCCGCGCACACGCCGGTGAACGCGAACCGGGCCCCGCGCACACGCCGGTGAACGCGAACCGGGCCCCGCGCACATGCCGGTGAACGCGAACCGGGCCCCGGCACACATGTACACAGCCATTCCTTAAATGCACCAGTCAAAACTGCTCTTTATTTCTCATTTCTCCGAATGACTTAATGCTCTGCACCAGAATGTGCAGTAATGGACAGGCGACTAGTGAAAGGGCAGCTCACACACAGCTGGTGTGAGGAGCGTCAAGTGTCCCACTGACTGAGGCCGATCATACTGTGCACGGCCGGTACAGTCTCTCCACTGCTCACTATGAATGAGTCTGTCAGGTTCAATCAGCGGTTGCATTTTCCCGAGTGAGAAGGTTGTGGGCCAAGTCGCAGTGCACTTACCCAAGGCTAGCGATAAGTGCAGTGCTAAGAGTGCGGGAAATTCCAAGGTCCCGTTTGTCAAATAAGACATTAAACTGAGGTCCTGTCTACCTTTTCATGAAGATGCAAAAGATCCCATGGCATTGTTCACAGTAGAGCAGGGAGTTCTCCCGGTTTCGTGACTGACCACCTCACTCAACGAACATCAAAACCAGATTATCCGGTCATTCACTTTGATTGTTGAGTGGGATCTTACCATGCATGTGTGTATAAAACACTTGAGGAACCACAGAAATTTCCAGCACAGAATTTGGCCCATTGCGTCTGTGTCAGCTCTTTGTTCGAGCAACTGAATACTAAGCCCACTGCCCCGCTCTCTCCTGTATCTTCCTCTGTTTTGAATGTTTATCTGCTTTTCCCTTAAAAGATGCAGTGGTCCCTCTCCCTCAGCCACTCCCAGTGGCAGTGCATTCCATGGTCCAACAACCCTCTGTGTAAAGAAATTTATCCTAACCCCTCTCCTCACTCTGTGACAATTTTAAATTGATAAACCCTCGTCACTGACCAGAGGAAATAGTCTTTCCCTATTCACTATCAAAACACTTCATAGTTTTAAAACTTCTATTAAATCATCTCTGTTCTAGTGGAAATAATCTCAGTTTCTAAAGCCTCTCCTTCTAACTACAGGTTCCCATCCATGCAGGTATCCTTTCTATAATGGGATGCCCTAATCGGCACACAGTACTCTAACCATGGCCTGATATAAATTCATTACTTTTCTACTCAATGCCCCTATTTCTAAAACACTGCTGTTGGTGTTTATGTGATAGATTTATCGATCTGCGCCCAGGGTATTAAGTATTGAACAATGAGCTCAATAATATTCCAGAGTATATGCGACTCAACCAAAGGTGCAATTCCAGACTTTTTAAAACTTCTCCTACAACACTTCCCATAACACCACAAAACAGGAACACAACACACTACCCTTTCCTCAATAGCGGACAGTTTTATTTCTTGTCACGTGAACTTCTAGCTGGGAATCCCGACCTGCTATATCCTAATTCCCAGCTCAGGCCCAGACCTACCCTGACTGACCCTGTCCTTCCTGACCTCAGGAGCCTCACCAGACGACCCCGGCATCTACTCCCATTGAACTCGTGCAGAATAGGTGAGACCAATCACTGAAATGTCCAAAGTAACTTCCACTGTCTGAAACACCCTGGTTCAGACACCCCATCTGAATGTCCATCTGTATCGTCCAGCCCTGCTGCCCTGTGAATTTAACCTCTGGAGAGCAGAGTCTAACTCAATAGTAGCATTTTTAGCAAGATCCTGCAGGTACAGATAAGCCTTTGCAGAGGTGGGAGAGAGATCAGATCCCTCAGAGCAACTGCTCAGCAAGCCAGCAGTTTGTCCCGGGCGAGGCCAGAGGGAGGAAAGTCAGAGATCTGACAGTTAATGAGATCAGGTGTTTCAAATGTGGTGAGGTAGATCACACACGACTCACCGCTGGTCTCGTAGAAATCCTGTGATGTAAATCAGGCGGCAGTGTGAGCTGGTTAGATGTGAGAGGGTTGGTCATGTGGTGACTGCTGATGTCGATAGCTTGACACCTTGTCTTCACCTGGTCACGGTGAATGAGAGGCATGAAGGGGGTTAGGAGACCCCGACTGCTCTTTCACACTAGTACACGACGGCCTGGTCTAGGACCACCCATTATGTAAAGGGCAAAGTTGCCCATGTTTGAGGAATGTGGATGACCAGGGCAGCATCCGTGGCCAGAGTCTGGCCGGATAATTTTGGTTACACAGTGCGAGCTTGTTCATTTATGGCATTCAAAGCTTTGACAGGGAGTGATGTCGAGATTAAGGGGACCTGAGAGAAGGAGAGAGGAGATCAGGGAAACGAATTACAGGGCCAGACGTATTGGCAGTTCAGACAAAAGGTGCTGACCGAATTTTGAGAGGTCTGAAGCTCCTCTCACCTGAAGCAACTCAGGGGGTGAAGACGGTTCAGGAGGAGGGCTCGCTGGGTGAGCTCAGAGCAACGCTGGCGGGCAGCACGCCGAGTCATTCCAGGGATATACTGTCCAGGGAGGCATGGTTAGTCCAAAGTGAGGAGGACCGGAGGGGGTGCAGCTGGACAGCCGCTAGCAAGGGCTCAGGGAATGGCAGGCAGCTGACCCTTGGCTCACAAACTGACCTTAAAGAAACCGTATCCTGGGGGCATTCAATCACACGGGGACACTGTGTTTGGGAAGCAAGTCCGCACCACACCTCAGGCAGGATGAAATAGCTCGATGTCTCTTACCTACTCGTGAGGGGCAGGGCAGGTCACATGGTATCACGCCAGGTTTGGGGGAGGCCATTCATTGGGAGTAGCTACTACCTCTAGGTGGCAGATGGACAGGCAAACGTTGCCTGTGGCAGAACCCGGCGACTACTCCCAGACAAAGCTGGGGCGCATGGTAATCGGTGCACAGGGGTCACACAGGCAATGAGGGGCTTGTCAGATGGGGCAGGAGTACCCATAGTATGTGGAACTACAGTTGGCACAAGGGTCAAACCCCAGGCACAGGGGTCAAAGCCCCAGGCACAGGGGTCAAAGCCCCAGGCACAGGGGTCAAAGCCCCAGGCACAGGGGCATGTTTCCAACGCAGCTCCTGCACCCCTGGGTCCTGGGACGCAAGATCTTTCCGAGTGAGTCACAGGGCTCACAAGCGAGGGACCTTCCGCGGGGGAGGGAGACACCACGTTTTGGGAACTTCGATAATTTTTTTCCTTCATGGAAAGGATTTGGGATTGGGTTATACTTAAATGTTGTCTTTTATAACAAAGGGAATTTATGCAGGTTTAAAGAAAATGCCACAGGCTGCGGACTCTGAAAGTCTGTACTGAAGCCAGACGAGCTGGTTTGTGGACTGTCACAGTCCACAGTCTAGTCCAAACTGGTCAACGATCTCATCCCAGGCCCATCGAGTCAGAATGGCCCCACTGCCTAAACCCGCACCCTAATGGGGGGAATGGGAGGGGCCTACTGACGAATCACTGCATGCTGGAAGTTAGCGTCACAGCCCTCCCCCTGGCTGGGAAGGGCCCCCTAGGGGACTAGAGGGGCAGGTCTCAGGCCCAGGGCTGGAAGCTAAGATGCAGGAGCCCAGTTTTTGCAGTTAGTTGTCTGAGAACAAGTCAGGCAGCTGTGAAAGGGAAAAGGCACACAGTTTATTATATATTTTCCCCATTTATTGGGGAGAGAAGTGAGATTGAGTTAATGAAGTGGAATTTGCTGTGACTGTTACTCTAACTTCACTTGCTGTCCGTGTAATGAAGCAGCTGAACGATTTGTATCCTCCCAGTGTTCAATTCAAAAGATTGGAGAGGTTCAGATCAGAAAGGGTTCCCGCCATTACATTCCCAGGTTACACGATACTGGCAGTGCCTGCGCACTTGTGAACACAACACACGGGGACTGTTTACAGGAGGGAGCAGTACTGCTGGACCTGAGAGAATCTAGCAACAGTGTCAGCCCCAACATTATAATACCCTCCCTTTAATGTTTCAGTTTAGTTTTAATCTTTCCAGTTATCCACAGAAAACTCCATTCTTTGATGCACTCTCTTTACACCTTAAAAGGAATATATTAATTTTGTACTCTCTCCATCTTACATTGAAGATTTCTGATCCATCGACTTGTTTGCTAACTTTTCTGCCCAGTTAATTTGGGCAGAATTATCTCAACCTTTGCGTATTTCCAGTCCTGCACCCTTATAGAGTAAAAGAATCTTACAGCTCAGGAGGAGGCCATTTGGCCCATCGTACCTGTGCCGGCTCTTTCAAAGAGCTATCCAATTAGTCCCACTCCTCTACTCTTTCCCCATAGTCCGGCAAATTTTTCCCCTTCAAGTATTTATCCAATTCCCTTTTGAAAGTTATTATTGAATCTGCTTCCACCACCCTTTCAGGCAGTGTATTCCAGATCAGAACAACTCGCTGAGTAAATTTTTTTTCTTCATCTCACGTCTGGTTCTTTTGCCAATTACCTTAAATCTGTGTCCTCTGGTTACTGACCCTCTTGCCAGTGGAAACAGCTTCTCTCTATTTACTCGATCAAAACCCCTCTTAATTTTGAACACCTCTATCAAATCTCCCCTTAACCTTCTCTGTTCTAAGGAGAATAATCCCGGCTTCTTCAGTCTCTCCACATAATTGAAGTCCCTCATCCCTGGAACCATTCTAGTAAATCTCCTCTGCACCCTCTAAAAGGCCTTGACATCCTTCCTAAAGTGTGGTGCCCAGAATTGGACACAATACTCCAGCTGGGACCTAACCAGTGTTTTATAAAGGTTTAACATAACTCCTTGCTTTTGTACCCTATGCCTCTGTTAATAAGTCCAGGATCTCATATGCCCTTTTTAACAGCCTTCTCAACTTGTCCTGCCACCTTCAAAGATTTGTGTACATACACCCCCAGGTCTCTCTGTTCCTGCACCCGCTTTAAAATTGTACCATTTAGTTTATATTGCCTCTCCTCATTCTTCCTACCAAAATGTATCACTTCACACTTCCCTGTGTTAAATTTCATCTGCCATGTGTCTCCCATTTTACCAGTCTGTCTATGTCCTCCTGGAGTCTGTTACTATCCTCCACATTGTTTACTACATTTCCAAGTTTTGTGTGATCTGCAAACTTTGAAATTATACCCTCTATACCCAAGTCCAGGTCATTAATATATATCAAAAAGTGCAGTGGTCCTAATACTGACCCCTGGGGAACACCACTGTATACTTCCCTCCAGTCTGAAAAACAACCGTTCACCACTACTCTCTGCTTTCTGTCCCTTAGCCAATTTTTATCCACGCTGCCACTGTCCCTTTAATCTCACGGGCTTTAATTTTGCTAATAAGTCTATTATGTGGTATTTTATCAAACGTCTTTTGGAAGTCCATATACACATCAACCGCACTGACCCCATCAGCTCTCTCCGTTACCTCATCAAGGAACTCAATCAAGTGAATAAAGTTAGAACCTTAGTTAGACCACACTTGGAGCACTGTGAACAGTTCTGGTCTCCGAGGAGAAGGTGCAAAAAAGATTTATTAGGATGATAGCAGAACTGAGAGGATATATTTATCAGGAAAGGCTGAACAGGCTGGGACTCTTTTCTCTAGAAAAGAGGAGACTGAGGGGTGACCTGATCGAGGTCTTTAAGATTATGAAAGGGTTTGATAGGGTAGACGTAGAGAAGATGTTTCCACTTGTGGGGGAGACCACAACTAGGGGCCATAAATATAAGATAGTCACTAATAAATCCACTGGGGAATTTAGGAGAAACTTCTTCACCCAGAGAGTGGTGAGAATGTGGAATTTGCTATCACAAGGAGTGGTTGAGGCGACTAGCATAGATGCATTTAAGGGGAAGCTGGATAAACACATGAGGCAGAAAGGAATAGAAGGATATGCTGATAGGGTGAGATGAAGAGGGATAGGAGGAGGTTTGTGAGGAGCATAAACACCAGCATAGACCTGTTGGGCCGAATGGCCTGTTTCTGTGCTATAAATTCTATGTCATTCACCTCACTTCATTTCCCAGAACTAAATCAAGCAATGCTTCTTTCCTTGTTGGACTAGAAACAGACTGATTTAGGGAGTCTTCTCCACTTTGACCGCATGCATTAGATTTATTCCAGTCTATCTCAAGTAGATGAAAGGCTCTATGTCGATGCAAACTCCTTTGCTTTTTAACCAGGCTGGCACAGTGTATTGTCAAGGCCACAAACCAGAAAACCCACTCACATCCGGCAGCTGAGCTGATGGGCGGGATTGAAATGTGTGCCTTGGAATGGAGACCAAATTCTGAACAACAACCCTGCTTGTTCGACAGAAAGAAGCAAAGGACCAATAGCACAGGGCCCCCGAGCCCAGTGGCTCAGGTCCCATTGGATGGGACGTGGGGCACTTAATAAAAAAAAATCAAAACCACGGGCAGCTGTGCAGAAAAGTCCCTCATCTGCTCGGCTCAGAGTGGGAGACACATCTACTCACTGAGCCCAGAGTTCCCAGGCCCAGGGTGGAGGCTGAGTGCATGCAGGTACCTTGTGGAACTTCAGTCGACAATTGATCCTGTTCCTTCCTTTTCCAAGATTCTCCCAATAAAATATCGTGAACCTGAACGGAATGTGAGAGAAAATCGATCAGTTTCAATACAAGGGATCAATGGGAACATTTACACCAACAAAAAAAGGCCCATTCAATTCAAACTGAATTGAGATTTTACTGTACAAAAATACAAAGCTCATGCAGCTTTTCATTTCCCACACCAGCCATCTTGGCGTTTGATTACCAATCAACAAATCATGGCCAGTTTTTAAAAGGAGAATATATCTAAGTTTGCTGATGACACTAAGTTAGGAGGAACAGTAAATAGGAACATAGGAACAGGAGTAGGCCATTCAGCCCCTCGTGCCTGCTCTGCCATTTGATAAGATCATGGCTGATCTGTGATCTAACTCCATATACCTGCCTTTGGCCCATATCCCTTAATACCTTTGGTTGCCAAAAAGCTATCTATCTCAGATTTAAATTTGGCAATTGAGCTAGTATCAATTGCCGTTTGCAGAAGAGAGTTCCAAACTTCTACCACCGTTTGTGTGTAGAAATGTTTTCTAATCTCGCTCCTGAAAGGTCTGGCTCTAATTTTTAGACTGTGCCCCCTACTCCTAGAATCCCCAACCAGTGGAAATAGTTTCTCTCTATCCACCCTATCTGTTCCCCTTAATATCTTATAAACTTTGATCAGACAAATAGTGAAGATGGAGAAGAAAGTTACAAAGGGACATTGAAAGATTAAGTGAGTGGGCAAAACGGTGGCAGATGGAGTTCAATGTGGGGAAGTGTGAGGTCATCCACTCTGGACCTAAGAAAGATCAGAGTATTTTCTAAATGGTGAGAAACTAGAAACTGTGGAGGAGGAGAGAGATTTAGGGGTCCAAGTACATAAACCACTATAAACTAGTGGACAGGTACAAACAATAATTTAAAAGGCTAATGGAATGTTGGCCTTTTGGAAGTTACGTTCCAGCTGTACAGAGCTCTGGTTAGACCCCATCTGGAGATACTGCGTTCAGCTCTGGGCACCGCACCTCAGGAAGGATATATTGGCCTTGGAGAGGGTACAGTGCAGATTCTCCAGAATGATACCAGGGCTTAGAGGGTTAAATTATAAGGACAGGTTGGAATACACTAGGCCTGTATTCCCTCGAGTATAGAAGATTATGGGGTGATCTAATTGGGGTGTGAAGATGATTAAACACTCTGCTTCCTCCTCGGGTTGCCCACATACCTTCTGGCTGCCAGCGATGTCGAGGGGTGTGTGCCCACGGCAGACCCCAGGATCCAACTCATTTTCCTCGTCAGAGTCGAGTATGGGCTCGTAGTTTTCTGCATTTGGATCAGCTCCTGGTGTTGGTGGCGACAGGGTGGGGGGGGAAGAAAGAAGAAAGGGGATTAGAGGTCAAATACAATTCCCAGTCACAAATGTACTCTGCACCTCCCACAGATTGGCCAGCCTGACAGTGGACAGTGGCACCAACCAGTTACTTGACCCGGGGGGGGGGGGGGGTGGGGGTGGAGAAAGAGAGACGACGATGGATGCCGGGGGGAGGGAGGAAGAGGGGTAGACGGGTGCCGGGGGGGAGGGAGGAAGACGGGTAGATGGGTGCCGGGGGGGAGGGAGGAAGACGGGTAGATGGGTGCCGGGGTGGGGAGGGGGGGTCGGGGGACACATCAGCCGCCCCTCATCCTCATATCACCTGATGTCCATTATTTCTCCATCAGTCGCTGCAGGGATCAGGAGCAGGAACCCTGACTTATTTCTCTCCCATTCCAAGCCCAGCAGTGCAAACTCTAACACCCCAGCCAGGATCAGCCACTCCCCACAGGCCACAGTCTCAGCCTGGGTCTGTATTATTCAGTACCAGCCCAAGTCATGCACTTCCGCACTGAGCCAGCAAATGATTCAGAACTCGGCCCCCCGCGATGGTGCAGTGAACGGATCCAGTGAGAGGCTGTGCTACAGAGAGCAGGAGGCTCCCAGCTTCAATCCCCAGTCTGAGCTAGGTGCACAGTTGGGCTATCACTGAGCTTAGTGTCCATGGGTCCTACTCCTGTCACTGTTACAGGGCCCTGCTAGAAGTGTGGGCGTCACAGATCAGGGCAGGATCAGGCTCAGAGCGGCTCCATGGTTAATATTCAGCTCACTGTCGAGCAGAGAGTTGTTAAAGGCAAGTTGTGTTTGAGAAGTAGTGACCGATTCAGAGGATATAGTAGATGCAGAGTATATGGGCTTTCAGGGGGTGTTTGATGAAGTGTCTCATAGGAGGCTTGGCACAAAGATTCAGCTATATGGTACAAAAGGAATTGTGGCAGTGAGGATAGAAAGTTGGCTGATGGACAGAAAGAAAGGGTTGGAGTTAATGTGTGTTGTTGGATTGGAGATGGGGTTGGAAACGGTGTACCTCAGGGGTCAGTGCTGGGCCCACTTTTGTTCTCTTTGCACTGGATGGTTTGGACTTGGGAATAAGGGGACACAATCTTGAAATTTGCTCATGACAAAAGGAGGAGGTTTGGCCAACAGTGAGAGGATTGTAAAAAATTTCAGGAAGACACAGGATGGGGAACGGGCAGACAGGTGGGAGGTACGATTTAATGTGGAGAAGTGGGAGGAAAAACAAGGAATAGGAAACTCATGATGTCGAGTGAGCAGAGGCCTGGGGTTAAGTAACTCATTCCCTGAAAGGAGGAGTGCAGGCCGATACAAAGACATAAAAAGACCAACAGCATTTTGAGTTTTAGAAACTGGGGCATAAAGTACAAGAATACTGAGAAAATGATGAATTTGTAAAAGATCAGGCCGCAGTTGAAGCAGTGTGTACAGTTTTAGGCCAGTTGAAGCCGTGTGTACAGTTTTAGGCCACAGTTGAAGCCATGTGTACAGTTTTAGGCCAGTTGAAGCCATGTGTACAGTTTTAGGCCACAGTTGAAGCCATGTGTACAGTTTTAGGCCAGTTGAAGCCATGTGTACAGTTTTAGGCCACAGTTGAAGCCATGTGTACAGTTTTAGGCCGCAGTTGAAGCCGTGTGTACAGTTTTAGGCCACAGTTGAAGCCACGTGTACAGTTTTAGGCCACAGTTGAAGCCACGTGTACAGTTTTAGGCCACAGTTGAAGCCACGTGTACAGTTTTAGGCCGCAGTTGAAGCCGTGTGTACAGTTTTAGGCCGCAGTTGAAGCCGTGTGTACAGTT
>NW_027139131.1:0-20250 GCF_035084215.1 Heptranchias perlo | reverse complement strand
TCTCTTCCTTTCTTGAATAGCGGTGTTACATTTGCTACCTTCCAATCCACTGGGACCGTTCTAGAATCTAGGGAATTTTGGAAGATCATAACCAATGCATCCACTATCTCTGCAGCCACCTCTTTTAGAACCCTCGGATGTAGGTCATCAGGTCCAGGGGATTTAATCGGCTTTTAGTCCCATTAGTTTCTCAAGTACTTTTTCTCTACTGATAATAATTACTTTAAGTTCCTCGCTCTCATTATCCCCTTGGTTCCTCATTATTTCTGGTATGTTTTTTGTATCTTCTACTGTGAAGACAGATACAAAATATTTGTTCAATGCATCTGCGATTTCCTGATTCCCCATTATAATTTCTCCTGTCTCAGCCTCTAAGGGACCAACGTTTACTTTTGCTACTCTCTTCCTTTTTACATACTTGTAGAAGCTCTTACAATCCATTTCTATATTTCTTGCTACTTTACTTTCATATTCTATTTTCTCCCTTTTTATCAATTTTTTGGTCGTCCTTTGCTGGTTTTTAAAACTCTCCCAATCCTCAGGCTTATTACTCTTCTTGGCAACATTATAAGCCTCTTTTGATCTAATACTATCCTTAACTTCTTTAGTTAGCCACAGATGGATCACTTTTCCCATGGAGTTTTTATTTCTCAATGGAATGTATATTTGTTGAGAATATTGAAATATTTCTTTAAATGTTTGTCATTGCTTTTCAACCATCGCACCCTTTAATTTAATTTCCCAATCTACCTTCGCCGACTCGCCCCTCATACCTATATAATTGGCTTTATTTAAGTTTAAGACTCTAGTTTCGGACTCAAGTACGTCACTCTCAAACTCAATGTGAAAATCTATCATATTATGATCACTCTTCCCCAGAGGATCCTTTACTGTAAGATTATTAATTAATCCTGTCTCGTTACACAATACAAGATCTAAAATTGCCTGTTGCCTGGTTGGTTCCATGATGTATTGCTCTAGGAAATCGTCTCAAATACATTCCATGAATTCGTCCTCCACATAGAATGGGCAAATCAAATTGGCAAAGGTAGTTTGAAGATTCAAGTCCCCCGTGATTACTGCATTACCTTTGTTACAAGCTCCTATTATTTTATGATTAATACTCTGTCCAATGGTATAGCTACTATTAGGGGGCCTATAAACTGCTCCTACCAGTGTTTTCTGCCCCTTAATTCTTATCTCCACCCAGACTGATTCCACTTCCTGATCCTCTGAGCCAAGGTCCTTTCTCACCACTGTCCTCATGTCATCCTTTATTATTAGGGCTACACCCACCCCCCACCCTTTTCCATTCTGCCTGTCTTTTCTAAATGTCATGTACCCTGGAATATTTAGTTCCCAATCTTGGTCACTTTGCAGCCATTACAGAGATATGGTTATCAGGTCAAACCCATTTATCTCTATTTATGCAATTAATTCATCTATCTTGTTACGAATGCTCCGTGCATTCAGATCAAGAGTCTTTAATTTTGACTTTTTACCAATTTTTCCTGCTTTGACCTTACTTGTTGATGCTCTATTATTGGTAAACTCTCTGTCCCTTCCTGCCACACTCTGCTGATCTTAACTCGAATCGCGACACTGCTCTGTTGCCTTGACTTTTCTCATTAGATTTCTAAATTTCCCCTCACCTGACCCCTCCCCACCCTTTTTAGTTTAAACCCCTATCCACAGCCCTAGTTATTCGATTTGCCAGGACACTGGTCCCAGCCCGGTTTAAGAGGAGCCCGTCCCAATGGAACAACTCCCTCTTTCCCCAGTACTGGTGCCAGTGCCCCATGAATCGAAACCCCTGTCCCCCACACCACTCTTTGAGCCACACATTTAACTCTCTGATCTGTTTGTCTCGATGCCAATTTGCACATGACTCAGGTAGTAATCCAGAGATTATTACTTTTGAGGTTCTGCTTATTAATTTAGACCCTAGCGCCTCAAACTGTCGCAGCAGAACCCCATTCCTAGTTCTACCTATGTTGTTGGTTCCTACGTGGACAACGACAACTGGATCCTCCCCCTCATGATCCAAGTTCTTTTCCAGCCATGAGATGTCCTTAACCCTGGCACCGGACAGACAACACAGCCTTCGGGACTCTGTCGCGGCTGCAGAGAACAGTGTCTATCCCCCTGACTATACTACCCCCTAACACTACCACATTCCTTTTTACTCCACCCACTTGAATGGCCCCCTGTACCAAGGTGCCATGGTCAGTTTGCCCATCCTCCCTGCAGACTTTGCTCTCATCCCTACCAGGTAGCAAGTACCTCGTACCTGTTGGAAAAGGTCAAGGGCTGAGGCTCCTCCATCACTAGATCCTTACCTGCCTGACTCGCAGTCACACCCTTCTGTCCCTGAACACTGAACGAATCTAAACCACTACCTAATCTAAGCGGTGTGACCGCCTCCTGGATCCAAATGTCCAGGTAACTCTCCTCCTCCCTGATGCATCGCAACGTCTGCAGATCGGACTCTAGCTCAACAACTCTGAGCTGAAGTTCCTCGAGCCGCAGACACTTACTGCAGATATGGTTGCCAGGGATAATGCTGCTCTCCACAAACTCCCACATGCTGCAGTGCAGCGTTCAAGTTCCTCCGCTGTTCTTACTCAGGCAATCATTGAGAGAGAAGAAACTTACAGCGAACAAGAAAATCAGAGCGTGCCTTTTCCATGCAAAGTACCGATGGCACTATGCACAGGTTCTCTTGAAGGAATTGGTTTTAACCATTTCAAGGTTTAATTAGTGTCAGAACTTTTTGATCCTGTAAACTGTCCAACGTGTATAGCGGGCAAATCGCGTTAGCTCCAACAGGCCCACTATAAGCGGTGGGGACTATAAATTAAAAACACAGGATATAATTAATGGCCTTTCCTCCTTCTGTACTTTGTGCCCTTCGTATGCAAAGTAATTGTTGCTTTGCAAGCCACTTATTTGCACTTCATTACTGATATTCAGGGATTCACTTATTAGTACAGTAAACGTACCAAAAAAGCCCAAGACTGCGGTGTGCATTTTGCACTCTCGCTTCTAAACAGCTGTGTACATACAGTGGGAAAAATGTAAAATCAGAGGTAGACTACACTCATGGCCATGACTAACCCCGTAATGGTACATAGGAACACTCACCTGCTACATCTGTAGCCACTAGAATAGGAATTGACTTTTTCTTGAAGTCAGAGATTACTTTGTTTCTTTCACTCTGATCCATATCGCCGTGCAACAGCCCAACAGTGTAACCCTCCTGGTTCAGATTGGCAGCCAGCTCGTCGCTGTTAGCTTTCTTGGTCACAAAGATGAGAACACTGCCTCTAGAAGTCAGCTCGACCAGCCTCCTCGTGAGCCAGTTCCACTTATCGGGACCGGCTACGAGAATCTCCACGATCTGAGTAATATCCTCGTTTGCCTAAAACAAAGGAAACTGTTAGTTGAGGGTGAGCGTTGTTAAAATACGCTGTCAGCAGCCTAATAGCGTTAATGTTAGAGTGCTGGCACTCCCAGAGTGGGAATCCCAGGCATCACTAAACTTAGAATAAAAAGATGGAGACATTTGGAAAAACACTAGTTTGGGGGAAGGTTAGGAAAGACAACAAGAGGTGGAAACTGGTAGGTTATTATCCGAAAGGCCCTGGTCATCCCTGAATTTCCCCGATTGTTGTGGAATTTTCCCAAATATCCCACATCCTGACCTGATTCACCTCTGTATCCGATTGAAGGTGATACTAGTACCAAATGCTCATACACAGGAGCGTTCTGCTCCAATTCAAGCCTAACTTATTGCAAAATGGACCACACATGAACACAAATAGATCACTGAAATGCCACTGGATGTAGCACTTTGCATTAAGCTTGGTAGAAAAATGCCCACTGTCAGCATGCCCCTGAAATGAGAACATAAGAACTTAAGAAACAGGAATAGGCCATACGGCCCCTCGAGCCTGCTCCGCCATTCAATCAGATCATGGCTGATCTTCAACCTCAACTCCACTTTCCCTCCCGATTCCCATATCCCTCGATTCCCCTAGAATCCAAAAATCTATCCATCTCAGCCTTGAATATACTCAATGATTCAGCATTCACAGACCTCTGGGGTAGGAGAATTCCAAAGATTCACAACCCTCTGAGTGAAGGAATTCCTCTTCATCTCAGTCTTAAATGGCCGACTCCTTATTCTGCGACTACACCCCCTAGTTCTAGACTCTCCAGCCAGGGGAAACAACCTCTCAGCATCTACTCTGTCAAGCCCGCTCAGAATCTCATGTTTCAATGAGATCACCTCTCATTCTTCTAAACTCCAGAGACTATAAGCCCATTCTACTCAACCTCTCCTCATAGGACAACCCTCTCATCCCAGGAATTAATCTAGCGAAGCTTCGTTGCACCACCTCTAAGGCAAATATATCCTTCCTTAGATAAGGAGACCAAAACTGTACGCAGTACTCCAGGTGAGGTCTCATCACAGCCTTGTACAACTGTAGTAAAACTTCCTTACTCTTGTACGCCAACCCCCTTGCAATAAACACCAACATGCCATTTGTCTTCCTAATTGCCTGCATACTAACTTTTTATGTTTCTTGTACCAGGACACCCAAGTCTCTGAACACCAACATTTAATAGTTTCTCACCATTTAAGAAATATTCTGCTTTTCTATTCTTCCTACCAAAGTGAATAACCTCACATTTCCCCACATTATACTCCATCTGCCACCTTCTTGCCCACTCACTTAACCTGTCTATATCCCTTTGCAGACTCTTCTTGTCCTCCTCACAGCTTTGTGTCGTCAGCAAACTTGGATACATTACACTCGGCCCCTTTGTCCGAGTGAGGGTTTGAATGTTGGGATTGGGTTACACTGCAAAACTATCCATGTTCCACAGTCACATCAATAGAGAACTGGGCATCTGCAGCAAGTCTGTGCAGTGAGGACTATAACTGGTTAAATTTTAAAAAAAGAGGCTACACACAGCATAGTTAGAGTGAGCATTAAAACTTTTGGGACTGTA
The DNA here is from genome assembly GCF_035084215.1 of Heptranchias perlo. Classification (NCBI taxonomy): domain Eukaryota; kingdom Metazoa; phylum Chordata; class Chondrichthyes; order Hexanchiformes; family Hexanchidae; genus Heptranchias; species Heptranchias perlo. The sequence continues at coordinate 15,231 of NW_027139131.1, read as the reverse complement.
GTAATACTATGCATTAAATAGGAGTGCAGGAGCACACTAATAAAAATCCCCAGGAAAAATAAGTTTACATAATTTCCTTTCGAAACACAAGGTAATAACATTAAAGTTGTTGAGGATGTTACTGAAGGGCTATGTCTGCTTTGAAGCACAGCCACAGGGATGATGTACTCTGATCTTCCTTTGCTTCCCGGGAAGAAGCAGCTATCTTCGCCTGATGCCTTCCCCATGGCAGTACAGCTGAGCCTAGGAACTCAGCTAGCCGAAGATGCCATCATGCAAACTCATGCACTACTCGTCGCCCACCCTTTGCATTCTTGTAATTAGAGCTGGGAAGGACCCAAACTTTACCACGTTTAATATATAAAAGCAAGCCCTGTGCCACAGTAAGGTGACCCGTTACCTCTCCTATGTCTCCCTGTACAACTCGGATAGGGTCAGTGAGGATGTCTCGAGCCAGTCTCTCAATCTTCTTCCGGAAAGTAGCACTGAATAGCAGAGCTATAACACAATCAAAGAATCCATATTTAAGAGAATACCAGCAACCGGCAATGCTTCACTCAAACCACACAGTCTGGATGTGAAATCTGCTGCAGATTACTGAACCGTCTCCGCCATTCATTTTAATCTTTAGTATAAGAGTGTTGGGTTATGAGGAAGGGTCAGAAAAACAAATTCTCTAAGGTCACCTCCTTTCAAAGCTAGAGATAAATGAGATACTACGTTGAGTAGAAAAGGGTAATTCTGAACACTATTTGAAGTTAAACCACAACTGCAGGACAAAGACACAGCCACAAACTGATGAAAGGTAAGTTCATGACTGATGTGCAGAGAGTGATCAGTACCTTGAATGGTCTCTGCGTGGGGTACTGAAGAGAAATACTCGAGTCATTCAAGGGGCAGTAGGACGCTATGATGGGGGCGACTGTGGGTTTCTATGGAAGGGTGAGCCAAACAGCCTCCCTCATCTGTACGTATTTTTGTAATGGCAGGACCTAGTGGACTGATCAGCTCGTCATTAATTCAGATCTTCATTGGCTTTTTAAGTTTCATATGTACAGTAAAATTATAACATTATAGTTTAGTACATCTAGCCCTTTGATATTGAAAACACAACCTTCTGTTCTCAAACATCACCCTCACGCCCACCTCTGCTGCGTGTGCACTAAGTCCTATCTGGGTGTTGAGGTTGCTGGATGCAGCATCTCAGGATCAATTTTTAAATTCATTCTCGGAATGTGGACATTACTGGCAAGATCATCATTTACCGCCCATCCCCCAAACCGCCCATCCCCCAAGGTGCTGTTGGGCCTCCTTCTTGAACCGCTACAAGCAATTTTGCTAGAACTGAGGGGCTTGCTGGGTCACTTCAGAGGGCAGTGAAGAATCAACCACGTTGGTGTGGGACTGAACTCACGTTTGGGTGAGTTCTGAACCTCTGCTGCAAATAGTTTTAATTTATCTTAATCCTTTTCTGGAGTTTTCCAGCTGGTGTTTAAACACAGTTCATCACCTGCCGTTACTAGCCACACTACAGTCGCTGCATTCTGCTGTGTGACCCTGTGCAATGTGACATTTTACGTCACGCTGCTTCATGATTATAACTGGACCAGCTGTGAGGACTCAATATCTAACCCCTCCACCACCGGCGCACTGTGTCTGCAGTGTGTATACTGTCCAGCTTTCACTGCAGCAACTCGCCAAGGTTACTTCGAAAGCACTGCCTTTCCCTGCAACTTCTACCACTGAGAAGGGCAAGAGTAGCAATGTCATGGGAACACCATCACCTTCAAATCACATCCCATCCTGACCTGGGCATGTATCATTATCTCTTCATCGTTGCTGGATTAGCATCCTGGAATTCCCTACTAAAACCATTATGGGAGCACCAAAATAAGGACTGAAGCCATTCAAGGAGAAGGCCCACCAATATCACCTTCTCAGGTCTCGGGATGGGCAATAAATGCCGGCCTTTGCCAGTGTTGCCCACGTCTGAAGAACAAATATTAAAAAGAAGTAACACAGCTGTATAGCCTGGCAACACACTGGAACATAGGAATTGCTAGACGGAAAAAGACCAAGGTCCATTTAGTTCGCCTTCTATCATCCTGGTAGTCTCATGGTACAATGATAACGGAGCTGTTGACTAATCATAGCAATCAATCTCTATTAATCAGTCTACAACAGACCCAGACATGAGGCAAGGAAAACCCCCAGTAGTGGAGAGCTTTGGGAAGCAAAGAGTAGACAAGGGTAATGCAGTAGATGTAACCTTTGCAACTTTGAAAGTAGATAAATCGACAAGGCCCAAATGAAATGTATCTCAGGCTATTAAGAGAAGTAAGGGAGGAAATAGCGGAGTTTCTGGCCATCATTTCCCAATCCTCCCTGGCTACAGGCGTGGTGCCAGAGGACCGAAGGACTGCTAACGTTGTTCAGTTGTTTAAAAAGGGAGAAAGAGATAGACCGAGTAATTACAGGCCAGTCAGTCTAACCTCAGTGGTGGGAAAATTATTGGAATCAATTCTGAGGGACAGCATAAACCGTCACTTAGAAAGGCATGGGTTAATCAAGGACAGTCAACATGGATTTGTTAAGGGAAGGTCGTGCCTGACTAACTTGATTGAATTTTTTGAGGAGGTAACAAGGAGGGTCGATGAGGGTAGTGCATTTGATGTAGCCCACATGGATTTTAGCAAGGCTTTTGACAAGGTCCCACATGGCAGACTGATCAAAAAAGTAAAAGCCCATGGGATCCAAGGGAGAGTGGCAAGTTGGATCCAAAATTGGCTCTGTGGCAGGAAGCAAAGGGTAATGGTCGACGGGTGTTTTTGTGACTGGAAGGCTGTTTTGCAGGGCTCAGTACTTGCTTTTTGCGGTATATATCAATGATTTAGACTTAAGTATAGGGGCACGATTAAGAAGTTTGCAGATGATACCAAAATTGGCAGTATGGTTGATAGTGAGGAGGAAAGTTGTAGACTGATGGAAGATATCAATGGACTTGTCAGGTGGGCAGAAAAGTGGCAAATGGAATTCAATCTGGAGAAGTGTGAGGTAATGCACTTGGGGAGGTCAAACAAGGCAAGGGAATAAACAATAAATGGGAGGATACTGAGAGGTGTAGAGGAACAAAGGGACCTTGGAGTGCATGTCCACAGATCCCTGAAGGTAGCAGGATAGGTAGATAAGGCATACGGGATACTTTCCTTTATTAGCCGAGGCATAGAATAGTTGTTCACAATTTACATAAACGATTTGGACTCAGGAATCATAAGTACAAGTTCAAAATTTGCGGATGACACCAAATTTTATGTGCGAGTGGAAAGGTGTAGTTATTACCGAGGAAGACTGTGACAAAATACAAGATGACATTAATAAACTTTCAGAATTTAATGCATGTAAATGGCAAATGAATTTTAATCTAGGTAAGTGTGAAGTGGTACATTTTGGTTGGAAGAATAAGGAGGCCACATATACCATGGTAAGTAAGAGTCTAAATGGGGTAGAGAAGGAAAGGGATCTAGGGGTACAGATTCACAAGTCATTAAAAAGTAGCAACATAGGTTAACAAAACCAAAAACAATTACAAACTAAGCACTCGGGTTCATTTCCAGAGGAATAGAATTGAAAGCTGAGAAGTTATGTTAAACTGATATAGAACCTTGATTAGACCACAATAGAGTACTGTACACAGTTCTGGTCCATCTTACAAAAAGGATAGAGGGGATATGGAGAAGGTGCAAAAAAGATTTATATGGGTGATATCAAAACTTAGAGGTTACAACGATCAGGAAAGACTGAATAGGCTGGGGCTCTTTGCTCTAGAAAAGAGATGGCTGAGTGATGACCTAATTTAAAATTAAAAGTCTTTAAAATTATGAAGGGGTTTGACAGGGCAGATGTGGAGAAGATATTTCTACTTGTGGGGGAGTTCAAAATTAGGGTTCATAAATATAAGATAGTCACTAATAAATCCAATAAAGAATTCAGGAGATACTTCTTTACCCAGAGAGTGGTGAGAATGTGGAACTTGCTACCACAAGGAGTAGTTGAGGTGACTAGTTGATGCATTTATGGGGAATCTAGAGAAGTACATAAGGGAGAAGGGAATAGAAGGATATGCTCTTAGGGTTCGATGAAGGATGGGAGTAAGCTTGTGTGGCGCATAAACGCCAGCAGAGACCCAGTTTGGCCGAATGAACTGTTCCTGTGCTTTAAATGCTATATAATAGCTCCAGTCACCTGTTCCTCCAAAGCATACTACACTTGCCTCAAATTACTCATATACTGTATCCCAAAATGTTATTTTCTGAAAGAAATCTAATTTGCAATTAGAATGAATCAATACTAACTGCTTCCATTGACTCCCTTGGGTGCCCGTTCCATAGATTGACTACTCGCTCATTCAAATATTGTTTCCAGAGATTAATTTTGAATTTACCCCTCTTCCCATAAAAGAGCTGAAAGAAACTATTTCATGGCTCTGGATACATAATTACCCTCCTCTCTTCAGTACAATGACTGTTCGAAACATTAACCAGTGTGAGTTCAATAAAAGTTTATGAAACAAGGAATACAATAAAACATCAACACTTACTCTGTCTGTCTGGACGGACATGATTAGCCAGTGATCGGACCTGATACTCTGCAAAAGTTAAAGAAATCACCATTGAAGATACTACACCGTGACATGTACTCATCACAGTGCCGTCACTCAATACTCCAGTAACAGTCTGTGTATATGACACTTTTGTATAATGTCCACTTAAGATGAAAGCACCCAACACAAATGTACATTTTATTGTTGCTACTAAGACTTGTCTGGAGCGAACGTGCATAGCACCAGGGTGACGTACTAGTATGTGTGGGTCCGTCACTGGTGGAGGAAGCAGGAGGAGAAATTTGGGCAGATGAATTAAGAATATAACACAAGTGTATTGGCTTAACATGAAAGCATATTGCAAGCATTTAGATCAAAGTATTCCACAGGACAATGGCACCAACATGCTAAATTAGTCTAGTCAACCAATACACAATCAACAGTTTTAGTGTTAACACGTTGATCTCACTGCCTCTACGTACCAATGTAAGGAGTCTTACAATACCAGGTTAAAGTCCAGCAGTTTTGTTTGAAATCACAAGCTTTCGGACGAAGAAGGAAGCCTCCAAAAGCTTGTGATTTCAAATAAAACTGTTGGACTATAACCTGGTATTGTAAGACTCCTTACATTGGTACGTAGAGGCAGTGAGATCAACATGTTAACACTAAAACTGTTGATTGTGTATTGGTTGACTAGACTAATTTAGCATGTTGGTGCCATTGTCCTGTGGAATACTTTGATCTAAATGCTTGCAATATGCTTTCATGTTAAGCCAATACACTTGTGTTATATTCTTAATTCATCTGCCCAAATTTCTCCTCCTGCTTCCTCCACCAGTGACGGACCCACACATACTAGTACGTCACCCTGGTGCTATGCACGCAAGACTTCTTACATTTGTTCACCCCAGTCCATCACCGGCATCTCCACATCATGTCTACGTACCAAAACCCATATCAAACATTCTGTCAGCTTCATCAAACACCAAGTAGGTGACTCTCTGGAGATTGGTGGCTTTCTTTTTCACGTGATCTATCAACCGACCCTGGGGGGAAAGGGGAATAAAGTAAGAAATGGGCAGCCTGAATGTTACATACAACAGGTTGTTATGGACTCCAAGCACTTATATTCACCATTCAAAGAAAATTTTACATTCAGCAAAAGCAAGTGGAATCTCTGCCAAATGTTTAATGGCAATTTCTATCTCTGGAATGTTAATATAGTTGGGATTTCAAATAGCAAAATATAGCAAACTTTAAAAAGCTATTTTATAATTAATTGTATACGACTGACATTCAAACAGATTAAAAAAATGTCTTGAATACCTTCTGAACAACCCCAGCACGTAAACACTTGACAGACACCACGATGTGGAAGGAAAATAGTCAAAAGAACTCTCAATTCAGTACAGAAAGACAGTCAGTGTGGTTACTTACTCAATGTGGGACAACAAAAGTGTAGTTTGAAAATCTAGTTTTTAAGACTAACTTTAAAAAAGAGAAAATTAATATTGTTTTGCATAAATAAAAGATCTGAATAGCTGACCCTCAGTGACTAGATATACTGCCTTATTAATGAAACATTTGCCAGTCCAGCTCGGTGGAAGCACTCTTGTCTGAGTCAGGAGGTTGTGTAGTCATTCCCACGGCACTATTCGAAGAAGTTCTCCCGATGTCCTGGCCAACATTTATCCCTCAACCAACATCACTAAAGCAGATCATCTGGACATTTACCTCAATGCTGTTTGTGGGACCTTGCTGTGCACAAATTTGCTGCTGATTGTCTACAATACATCACTGACTACATTTCAAAAGTACTTCACTGATTATGAAGCATTTTGGGATGTCAAGAAAGGTGCTATAGAAATAAATGCAAGTTCTTTCTAGTCCCAAAAGCTAGCAGACATTTTTCAAATGGCTGCACTGTACAACTGCATGAATTTTAATAGTAGCAGCAGTTCTAATATTTACCCCTTTGATCTGCTACTATGGAAAACATTGTTAGTAAGTCACTTCTGGTTCTCCATTTTTTAATACTGACCGGTGTGCACACGACGATCTCTGCCCCTTCTTGTAGAGCCTTTGCCTGTTCCCACATGCTGCCTCCACCATACACAGCCACTGACCTCAGGTTGTAGGCTTTTCCAAACTTCCGACACTCGGAATGAATCTGTATATCAAAGGAAATAAGCTAATTTAATGGCAATACACAGAGACCTGCAGTGATTATATCATGAAAATAGTGTGTACTAGTGATGAGGTACTGGGGAATGGCTGTGACAATAACTGCCCTTCTTTACATTACCAATGAGAGCAGTCTGAGGTCTGACACAGTACAGAAAGCAAAACAGACCGAAGAGGAAGGCTTCATGTTGGGACCAATTCAGATTCAGTACAATGTAAACAGACCACGAATGTGCCACTGGATTAACCCACATGGATAATTAAATCAACATCTACGTCACTTTACCACTAGTCACGACAGGGGAGCAGCGCAAAGGATCATCCCCACCAATGCGAGCTCGGTAAGCCCCTGATGGCTCAGTGTGCCAATCTGCTCTATAGGTGTGTGCTGATAGAGACCAGCTCTATGCTGAGTTAGCCAATCTCAGCAAGTGGGGCTACAGCAACTGGCTTCAGTGTTAAATGTTGAGATAGCCAGGTAATTAGTTACACCTCCTGATCACTCTCCGGTGAACCCTGCTGTACAGGTGATTGTGAGGCAAAGACAGGGTCAACCTCAGTGGTGAGGCCCCATGATTGAGCAGCCAATACATCCAAGCCCAGCTGTGAAGAATGGCCATTAGGCAGGTGCTGACAGGGACTGTACTCCTCCAATGAGCTGTCACCTTCAGGAGAAGAGAAAAAAGGGAGACAACGGAAGAAAAGAAAATAAGACACTGCAAACTCAACGGCATTTCTCATGGAACGTCAGCGACTGTTTTAACCATTACCTTGCATGTTGATTGACGCAGTCTCTAACAGTCCGGCTGCCCCAACTTTCCTTTCATTGCAGTTAATTCCATACGCAAAGGAGCATGTGCAACAACCACCATTTAGACTCCCCAAATCAATCAGCCAAGGAACAGATTCATCACAAAAACTGTCCCCATGTAACTTGTTTCCCAGCCCTGGAAGAATTGGGGGTAGATTTTTTTTGCACCTTGTGTACACGTTAATCTAAATAAATGTTCCCTTCTTAAAATTCATGCAGCATATCTGCTACTAAATAATAAATAAAGTGTGTACAGATTTACTGGGACAGCTAGCATCTGAGGAGAGAATAGACCTTCATCAGAATGGATGCTAACTTGCCTGTCCTCTCCACAGATGTGACAGACCTGCTGGGTTCTTCCAGCATTTTCTGTTTTTGTTTTAGATTTCCAGTATTCACAAGGTTTGCTTTTTACTGGGAGTGATCGTTTCCTTCAGGAATTCTGCTGCAGATTCGTATATAGGAGGGAATAATTTTTTTTTTTATTAACACCCCGGTCTTAACATTCAAAAGCAGAACTTTAAAGTCTAAGCAGCAAACATTTATTCAAATAAAATATCTTAAAATTTAACTTTGAGAAGCCGCAGGCTCCAAAGGCACCATCATTTGTTCGGTTTCTAATCAGCCTGCGGGTCCCAGCTTCTTTCTTGGATTACTATCTTTGGCCGTACCTGCTGACAGAGTTCTCTGGTTGGGCAGACGATCACACCAATAGGTCCATCCCCAGGTTCCAGCTCCTTCTGGTCCATGATGTGAACTAACATTGGCCAGATAAAGGCTGCGGTTTTACCACTCCCAGTTTTGGCGATCCCGATCATGTCTCTGCCACTCAGTGCAATGGCGACACCCTGCATTTGAACAAACATACACCATGACCACTGTGCTGTTAGTCTTTTGATAACAATCTCACTTTACAGCAACTCAAGCAATTCAGGGCTTTATATATTTTTGTGTTTATCCGGGTGCTGGGAAATGGAACGCTTTCTATATCAGGCATGAAGTGTTGGCATCAAGCACTCCCTGGCCAGGTAAAACATAGTTAGACGCAGAGCAAAGTTTCCTCTACTCTTGTCAACAATATGCCTCAATCCAAACTTAAACGTGCACTTACTGCACTACTTCCGACACCAGCCACCCTGTGGCCTCAGTGAGACCGCTCACTTAGTTCCAATTAGTGCCAAAATTAGAAGCAGCTTTTTAGCTGAGTTTATCTTACTGGGCCTATTTTGATGGACCAATAAGGACAGTGGGGCAAATGCCCCTTTTAGGGTGCCACTAATACAAGAAGGAAACATACAGTCCAATCAAACTAGAAGCAGCTCAACATAAGCAAAAAAAGTCCAACCAAAAGCAAAGGGAACCTTCCCAACTAAATAATGTTATCAGTGTTTACTATACTCTAAACCAAGGAAAGATCAGAAGGCTTAAAATGATAGTAAAGAAATGTTTCTGAACAAAATACTGGACTGACCCAAATGCTAAGAGGCCCGATATTAGGAGGGAGACAGGTTGGCAGCCGGCGGGGGGGGGGGTCGACTGGGCGCGTGAGTAACGCGCCCAGTGAAATCGGTGGGTTTGGCACGTGATCGTAAGTAAATTGAAGCCACTTACCTTCGCTTCCGGGTTTCGCGCTGGAAAGCTGCGCAGCGGGCGGTCTGCGCACCCGCAACATAGGCTGTCAGCTGGAGGAGCCCTATTTAAAGGGGCAGTCCTCTACTGACTGATGCTGCAGAAAATAGGCAAAATTACAGCATGGAGCAGCCTAGGGGAAAGGCTGTTCCCTGGTTTCATGATACCTCACTCCAGGTCTTACTGGATGGGGTGAGGAGGAGGAGGAGGGAGATCTTCCACCTGGCGGACGGGAGGAAGTGGCCTGCCTCTGCCACCACGAAGGCCTGGCTCGAGGTGGCAGCACCACCAACATATCACGCACCCGCATACAGTGCAGGAGGCGCTTCAATGACCTAACCAGGTCAGCCGAAGTGAGTACTCTTACTTATTCCCCTACACTCCATCTGCCACATCACCGCCCCCACCCCATATCTCCTTCTGCACTGCCAACACTACTCTATCACATCACTCCTCACATCCACTGAGCCCTCATCCTCATCTTACCTGCACTTCCTCACCTCGCCAGTACTCATCCCGCCACTACCACTCAACCCAATCCTCATACAATCTCATGGCTCTGTCTCATACTCACCCTCTCATGCATCTCTTTCACGGTCAGCCTCACCCAACCTGCTACTACCTGTGCTGCAGCCACAGGGCATGCATCACATATGTGCAGTAGGAAGCGTAAGGCAAACGTGTCGTGAGCATGAAGCGGATGCACAAGGGTGTTTGAGGGTTTGTCATGGTTTTTAAACTTATATTTGATTTCTGGTCAACTCACATTACATATTATATTGTCACCACTACTGCCATGTCTTGGCCGTTCTTGACTGGCTCGTGCAATAAGGCCCTTTCATGAGGTTCTCCATGAACACCCTTGATGCCACCCATTGGGTCACCCTACAGTGGGTGTATGTGTAGTTGCACGACTACTTTGAGCAGGTGCCTGTTGCGCAGCACTGTGTTGTGGAGCTCCACTTGGGCGGAGGTGGACGGCGTGCTGGCGGTGGCTGGGGGGGGGGGGTGGTTGTGCTCGGAGGGGGGGGGGGTGGGGGGGGGAGGGGGAGTATGGGGGGGAGGGGGGGGAGGGGGGGGGGGGAGGGTCCCACCTCGGACGGTGGGGGTGGGGAGGGGGCGCTGAGGGAGTGGTATGGGGGTTGGCGAGCAGAGTGAGTAGGGTGTATCTGAGGGTTAAGTAGGGTGAGAGGGGTAGGGGGTGGGGGGGGGGGTGGGGGGGTTGGGGGGGGGGGGAGGGGGGGGGGGGGGGGGGTGGGTGGGGGGGGGGTGGGGGGGGTGGGTGCGGTGGCGCTCGCAAATGGAGGGTATTCCCCCCAACGGTCAAGGAATTCCGTCTGCATTTCCAATGGCTGCTGACAAACAGGGAGTGTTTCCCACAACATGGGAAACACGCTGAGAAGAGTCCAAAATCACATCCCTGCTAAAAATCTCTTCCCATTGAGGTCGGTCAACAACCTCAAGTACCTCCCTAACTAAAAACTGTCATCCTGCCGGCTTTAATTGCCGGTGGGAGTCCCGCATGCGGGGGCTGCGCGCGCACCGATTCGCGTCATTGGGGAACCCAGAAGTGGGCGGATTGGAGCCTGGCTCAGGACCCACTCCAGGATTCCCCAATTTTACGAACCCCCCCCCGCCACGAACGCATCTGCTCGGCCATCCCAAAATTGACCCCAAGGAACCTCCATGGGGAAGGGGAGGAAGAGAACCTGTTACTATGGAAAAATAGCCAAGGGATGGTAGAGGAGGTTACAGTTAATTAGCATCTTGGAACCAGCAGTCACAATACAGTTGAGTTTAAAGCCAAGCTCACAATAAAAAAGGAGGGATTTCAATTTTTTGGAGTTGGATTTTAAGGTGATGGGAAAGGAACAGAGAGGGATGGACAGGAACTTATTGCTGGAAGGGAGGAACAGAGGAAGGGAACAGAGGAAGGGAACAAGGGATGTGATGTGGCAGTTATGTGAAACCTACCTCAAGTATAAATCTATAGGTAAAGCAGAGGATAGAAACGGATATGAAAATAGGTAAAGGAAGTTAAATGAAAGCAAAAGCTAAAATAGAAAATGAGATTATAAAGCAGTGTCAAAAGATTTTTAAAATATTTCTATAAATAAATATACAAAGCAAACAGGTAATCAAGGAACAGTTGAACTCCTGAATGATCTCAAGAGTGATGAGATACTGAGTGTGAAAGGGATGGAAGATATCTGAAAGATTTCATTGTTTCCATGTTGACGAAGGAAACCATGGGCTGTTTTCCCAAGAGGTAGAATATCCAGGGCAACACAAGGAAATACTTAAAAGGTTAGAAATTACAAACAGACTATAGACAGGCCAAGGTACTAAAATGGGAGAAGGCACTCCGGCTGGGTGGACTGCACACTTAAGGATATGGCTAAGGAAATCAGTCACATCCTGGTAGCTGTATTGGAGGATCACTGCAAATAGAAATGTTGCCTGAAGATTGAAGGGGAAATGTGATGCCAGTTCATAAGGAGAGGTATAAAGATAGTCTGGAAACGACAGGCTGGTGAGACCTGATGGAGGTGGTTTTTTTCTCCTCCTCTCCTTGCTGTTTAGTTCCTGATTTCCACAACTTCAAACCCACAAACATGGCATCCAGAAGAAGCCATGAAAGTTTAGCTGACTTGGTTACTGACAGCAAAGGGACACGCTGGCAGAAAGGTGCTCTCTCCCTGACTTTTGGGGGATTCAGAGCAATGACAACATTCGAGCTGTGGGCTACTGTGGAGTTACACATGCGGAAGGCATGGTAGGAGAAGTCATTGGGAACGTCTAACTCAAGAGGACACTGAGGACCTCCCCTCTGACCAAGCCAGATTCCCATGCAAACTCCTCACGAAGATAGGCCAACCCTGGAGCGCCACTTAAACTCCACTTTTAAACTGCACTCTCTCTGATGGCTGGGAGGGGAGAACAAAAGGGAAGTTCTCTGATAGGGTGGAGGACACGAGTGATTAAATGACAAAAAGGGATGATGGTGCAAGGCAAGGAGGGTGGGAATGGGACAAGTTAAGAAACAAAAGATTGATCAGTAGTAGCTGTAAATAGCGACAGCAGAACCATTACCAGCACCGCTGTCCGAAAAAATGGGAGCAGTGGTTATGATCTGAAGTTATTGAAATCAGTGTTGGGTTCGGAAGGTTGTAAAGTGCTTTGATAAATAATAGTATTTTGGGTTTTTTTTAAAAATAGGGGCATAGGATACAAGAGTAAAGAAGTAATGATACATTTATACAAAACACTGATTAGAGTATTGTTGACAATGCCTCCCAACAGGAAATCCTAGGGTCATAAGCTTCCTCCAGTCAGGACGTCGACTGGATCATATGGGGTGGAGGAGATTCCATCAAGCTAACTCAGTGGGCAGCACTCTCACCTCTGAGTCAGAAGGTTGTGGATTCAAGCTCCACTCCAGAGACTTGAGTACATAATCTAGACTGGCACTTTAGAGCTGTACTGAGGAAGTGCTGCACCAGAGGTGCTGTCTTTTGGATGAGACTTTAAACCAAGCCGGCCCTCTTAGGTGGATGTAAAAGATCCCATGGCACTATTTCGAAGGGCAGGGGAGTTCTCCTGGTGTTCTGGCCAATTTTTATCCTTCAAGCAACAGAAGAAATTTGGTCATTTGTGTCATTGCTGTTTGTGGGATTTTGTTGTGTGCAAATTGGCTGCCGAGTTTCCTACTTTACAACAGTCACTACACTTCAAAAATACTTCATTGGCTGTAAAGCGCTTTGGAATGTCCTGTCATGAAAGGCGCCATAGAAATGCAAGTCCTTTTCTTTCTTTATACATTCCAACAGAATCAGGAAATGAAAAGGAGGAGGAGGAGGGGCCTAAAGATCCTCAGGAAGTTGGGGTGGCAAACAGATTGCCTGAGCAAGCCGCCCCGCTTCCCTGGGTGCTTGGCACCCCAACTCTAGGAAGCAGCAGCTTCAGGGACCCATGGTGCTGGCTGGCATCGATAAAGCTCCCAGATTATACATGGTGAATTGAAACCACTAATCGTCCAGAGTGCTCCTAATGCCTTGGACAGAGTGAAGCATCACTGGTGCTACATAGTACCAGTGGGTGCTTCCAGTTAAAATTTCACCGGAGCTGATTGGTAAGTTGAAGTGGAGCTCATGAACAGATGGCATTAGTCAGCCTCAATGAGGATCAATGGAGTCCAAGCAGGAGTGTAGGACTAGACGCTGACTGGCACCGATTGGTAGAGTCCATACAGTCATCAACGAGGTCAATCTGAATGAGGCTGCTAAGATGTAATGTCATCCTGGAGAGCAGACCAGGAGAACACGAGTTGTATGGTGGGATTCCGTCAATGAACTTGGTTTGAGCTTAATGTTTAGCAAAGTTTTTCTTTTAAACAGCTTGATGGAATAAGAAAATTAGGTATTGTTGGCCAGGGGCTGCAAAAAAACTACTGAGTTTATTCCGAATTGCTAACACTCAGGCAAAAGTAACTTTTGAACTGAAGTGACCTGGAGTTCAGTCACTGGTCTGGTCTGGGCTGGCCCGGTTTGAATTAGCTACGCTTCTAAGAGACAAAGGAGATGTGATGAGACTCCAGTCCTTATTTAGAAAAGGAGTAATGAGGTGATGCTACCTAACCCCTTGGAACAGAGCCAATCAGGGGATGACACCGACCACTCGAGCAAATCTAAGCCAACAGGAGAAAGACAACACCACTTGAAGAGTTAAGACTTGGGAATAAGAATGAAGAATTGCAGGCTTGGTGCCAGAGTGTGCGAGACTCCGGAGACTAACCATCGCGGAAGTGGAAGACCCTACGTCAGGGACGTGGAGACGACGGCAAGAGAGAGAGAACGGAACGCCTGGCCAGCGTCAGCTCTCCTTTCTGGGTAATATAATATCCTTTCTATTCTGTGACCACTCAGGGAGTGTCAGAGAAACCTAGTGGGTGTGCGTTTAAATCCTAGTTTGGGTATAAAACTATATAACCTGCTGTAAACTGCATGCCTATATCTAACCAGACGTATAAGCTATATGTACATGATCTAACAACGTCAATAAAGCGAATTGAGAATTAAGAGAGAATTGACTCGTCTCCTCTTTGTACTAAGCCAATAACTGTAACTGGTGACCTCCGGTCAACAGTATTGACATCACTATACTATTAACATGAAATAGTGATTTATTTATTTTGTTAAAGTGCAAATGATATATCAATAAGCAGAATTAACTAAAAGCCAGTCAAATGTTCTTGGTTCTCAGGAAAATCTCTTAGCCACACCAAGACCCAGCAAGGTGAAATCTTCAGCCCCTGCATCCAAAGTCCATGCTTTTCCCAAAGCTGCTCCAACTAGGTCATAGAATCATAGACGTTTACAACATGGAAACAGGCCCTTCGGCCCAACATGTCCATGTCGCACAGTTTATACCACTAAGCTAGTCCCAATTGCCTGCACTTGGCCCATATCCCTCTATACCCATCTTACCCATGTAACTGTCCAAATGCTTTTTAAAAGACAAAATTGTACCCGCCTCTACTACTGCCTCTGGCAGCTCGTTCCAGACACTCACCACCCTTTGAGTGAAAAAATTGCCCCTCTGGACCCTTTTGTATCTCTTCCCTCTCACCTTAAATCTATGCCCCCTCGTTATCGACTCCCCTACCTTTGGGAAAAGATTTTTACTGTCTACCTTATCTATGCCCCTCATTATTTTATAGACTTCTGTAAGATCACCCCTAAACCTCCTACTCTCCAGGGAAAAAAGTCTCAGTCTATCCAACCTCTCCCTATAAGTCAAACCATCAAGTCCCGGTAGCATCCTAGTAAATCTTTTCTGCACTCTTTCTAGTTTAATAATATCCTTTCTATAATAGGGTGACCAGAACTGTACACAGTATTCCAAGTGTGGCCTTACTAATGTCTTGTACAACTTCAACAAGACATCCCAATGGTCACGCAATGCTTGTATCTCATCAACCCACCTGATGCTTCACTTCATTTTTGTC